>NC_133144.1:1445854-1746010 GCF_048418815.1 Hemitrygon akajei
GTGCCCTCTAGTTCTGGATACCCCCACCATAGGAAGCATCCTCTCCACATCCACTCTATCTAGTCCTTTCAACATTTGGTAAGTTTCATGAGATCCCCACGCATTCTTCTCAATTCCAGTGAGTACAGGCCCAAAGCTGCCTGTACTCATCTGTTAACCCCTTCATTCCTGAAATCATCCTCGTGAACCTCTTAGAATTGTGATCAAAAAGTTCCAAAACCTGGGCCTCTGTACCTCCCTCTGCAACTGGATCCTTGACTTCCTCACTGGGAGGCCACAATCTGTGCAGATCAGAAATAACATCTCCACTTCACTGGCAATCAACACTGGCGAATCTCAGGGATGTGTACTTAGCCCACTGCTCCACTATATGGCTAGGCACAGCTCAAGTGACATCTATAAATTTGCTGATGACATAACTACTGTTGGCAGAATTTCAGTTGCTGACGAGAGGGCATACAGAAGCAAAATATATCAGCTAATTAAGTGGTGTTGCAGCAGCAATATTGCACTCAATGTCAGTAAGACCAAAGAACCGATTGCAGACTTCATAAAAGGTAGGACAAGGGAACACACACTAGTCCTCATGGAGGGATCAGTAGGAAGAATGTGCAATTTCATGTTTTTCGGTGTCAACATCCCTGTGGATCTATCCTGGGCCCAACGTATCGATGCAGTTACAAAGAAGGCACAACAGGGGCTATATTTCATAAGGAGATTGAAGAGATTTGGTATGTCACCAAAGACTCTTGCAAATTTCTATAGATATACTGTAGAGAGCATTCTAACTGGCTGCATCACTTTCTGGTAAGGGGGAGATAAAAACACAGTCAGCTCCATCATGGGCACTATCTTCAAGGAGCGATGCCTCAAGAAGGTGGCATCCATCATTAAGGACCCCCATCACCCAGGACATGCCTTCTTCTCATTGTTACCATCAGGGAGGAGGTAGAGAAGCCTGAAAGCACACACTCAATTATTTGGGAATAGCTTCTTCCTCTCTGTCATCAGATTTCACACACACACACAACCAACTCCCCAGTCATCATGGACTCACCTTCACTACTGAGCCAGGGCTCTGGGGAAACTCAGACACAGCAAGACACTGGGACTGGATGGTGTGAACCCCAAGATCCTGAAGAAGTGTGCTAAGCAGCTGTGCGGAGTTCTCCAGCAAATCTTCAAACTGAATCTCATCCAGGTAAGGGTTCCGACCAGGTAAGGTTTCCCATCCAGGTAAGGGAAAACATTATGTGTGGTTCCAGTACCCAAGAAAGGCCAAATGAAAGTCTGGAATGACTACCGACCAGTGGCCCTGACCTCACACACCATGAAGACCCTAGAGAGGCTGGTCCTGGCTCACCTCCGACCCCTGCAGCCCTTGATCCCCTGCAATTTACCTACCAGGAGCACATTGGAGTCAACAATGCTGTCATCTACCTGCTGAAAAGAGCCTACTTCCATTTGGATAAGCAGGGCAGCACTATGAGGATCATGTTATTTGATTTCTCAACAGTCCTCAATGCCATACAGCCCTCACTTACTGCTGGAGGGAAAAGCTCCGTTCAATGCAGTTTGGCACTTCCATTGTATCCTGGATAATGGACAACCTGTCTGGCAAACATTGTTTGTGTGGCTTCAGAGCTGTGTCAGACGTGGCTATGAGCAGCACTGGGGCCCCAAAAGGGAATGTATTGGCTCCCTTCCTGTTTACCCCATATACCTCAGACACAACACTGAGTCATGTCATCTGCAGAAATTCTCTGACAACTCAGCAATAGTTGGGTGTATAAAGGGAAGACAGGAGGATATATACAGGGCTCTGGTGGAGAACATTGTTGAATAGTACAAGCTAAATTATCTTCAGCTGAACATCAGTAAGACAAAGGAAATGGTGCTGGACTTTAGGAAGACCAAGTTTGTACTGCTTCCCTGTCACTATTGATGGTGAGGATGTGGTGAGGAACTAAAGTACCTGGGGTTGAACCTAGGCAACAGATTTGAGTGGAGCACCAACACAGAGGCTGTGTACAAGAAGGGTCAAACTTGCCTCTACTTCCTCAGGAGTCTGAAATCCTTTGGTGTATGTAGGCCTCTTCTTCACATGTTCTACCAGTCTGTATTTGCCAGTACAATCTTCTATGTGGTGTTTGTGCTGGGGCAATGGCATCAACACGGGTGATGCTAGCAGGCTCAATAAACTGATTAGAAAGACTGGCTATTTTATAGGAGTCAAACTGGACATACTGGAGGCTGTGGTAGAACAAAGGACCCTATGAAAAATCCTAGCAATTCTGGACAATGTTTCTCACCCTCTGCTTGCCATCTTGGCTTAACAGAGGAGCACTTTAGTAATAGACTAAGATAACTGTGCTGCTCCAAAGAGCGCTATATGAGGTCATTCTTACCCTCAGCCATTAGGCTCTATAATGAGTCAACCTATAGCTGGGGAAGTGATGGTCCCCTCCTGTTAGACTCTGAGACTTATTTTTTATTCTTTCTTACTTCTCTTCTAATACTTGCATATTTGTATATCTGTGCACTTGTAATGCTACTGTGACACTAATTTCCTTTAGTATCTATCCAGCAACAAATTTTACGACATACACCAGTGATATTAAAACTGATACAATAGGTTTCAAAGGTACATTTAATGTCACAGAAATGTACACAATATACATCCTGAAATTCTTTTTCTTCGCAAACATTCACGAAAATAGGAGTGCCCCAAAAAATGAATGACAGTTATAAATCAGAATCCCAAACCCTGCTCCCCGTCCCATGCACAAGCAGTAGCAAGGCAATTACCACCCCCACCAACAAAAAAAAAAATCGGTGCTCCCCACCGAGCACTCAAGCGTGCAGCAAAGCATCAGTAAGACACGGACTTGCAGTACCCCGAAGACTACTCGTTCACCCAGTATTCAACATACCACAGGCTCTCTTCCTAATAAAGGAAAAAGATTCCAATATTCTGATTCCAATATAACCCCTCCTACATAGCCCTCCAACCTTGAGATCCATTTTCTTGCAGGCACCCCAAGAAAACAAAGAAACAATTTTAAAAAGCACACATAACAAAAGACCGACAAACATCCAATGTGCAAAAGAGGACAAACCATGCAAATAGTAAAAAAAGTTTAAATAGAACATGAGCTGAAGAGCCCACAGGCTGCAGAGACAGTTCAGCACCAATTCATCTGCCTCTATCAACAGCCCCTGCAGCAACCACTGTGTAAAAACTTACCTCTGACATCCCCTCCCCCCCTTACACTTTCCTCCAAACACCTTAAAAGTTATGACCCCTCACATCAACTACTTCCACTCTGGGTAAAAGTTTCTGGCTGTCCACTCGATTTATACTTATCACTTTATACACCTCTGTCAAGTCACCTCTTGCCCTCCTCTCCAAACAGAAAAGCCCTCATAAGATGTGCTCTCTAATCCAGGCAGCATTCTGGTAAATCTCTGCACCCTCTCTAAAGCTTCCACATCCTTCCTATAATGAGGTGATTAGAACTGAACATAATACTCCAAGTATGGTTTAACCAAGTTTTATAGAGCTGCAACTTTCCTGGACATTGAGGGGCTCAGCCCTGTGTAGAGGCCTCTCAAACAATTGAAATTTGTATCTTCTCAAGAGGGCATAAGTGGCAATGATGTGCTGTGCAGAAATGTACAATCACTATAATGCATAGAACCATTAACACTATGAATGTAGAAACTGAAAAACACAAAGGAATGCAGTGATGTGTTGCGCAGGGCATGTTCAAAGTACATTATCAAAGTGCCTATATATTATACAACCTTGAAATTCATCCCCTAACAGGCAGCCATGAAACAAAGAAACCCAAAAGAACACAAAAAACGACTGCCAAACACAACGTGCAGAGAATAAAAACACATCATGCCCATAAAAAAAGACCAAACATCCAGTGTGAAGGGGAAAAAAATACTGTGCAAACAATAACTGCAAGGAAATAATGATCTGAACTGAAGCCCGCAGAGTCCCACAGTTCAGTGCAGAGCCGAGTTGTGGAGCAGTGATCTGAACCGGCCTGTCCCTCGCCCCTGACACCCTCATCTCTTAAATTACTATAATGCAAGAACCACCAACACTATGAATGTATAGACTGAAAAACACAATGTAAAGAAAGCATTCTGACATTTTTGTATATACTCTTATGAGTACTCCATCTTTACATTTTGAAAATAATAAAAAATAAGCTGAGGAAAGGATCATACTCATACAATGACATCTATTTAGAAAACTAATCAACGCTGAAACAGAAAAAAAATAGCCACCTGGGCAAGATAACAGCCGAGAGTCGGGAATGGAGAACACTTTGGAATCACATCCTTGTCAGAATCAGTGAAACAACAGGAGAGCTAAGTGAAAGTAAATTCAAGAACTCACAATCATAAATGCACTTTCATGACTTCAGGACTCTCCAAAGCACTTGTATACAAATAAGATGCATTCTAGGCCCTGTATTATCAAAAATACAAGCTGAAGGAACTCAGCAGATCAAATATAAAGGGAATGGATAGTCAATGATTTTCATTGAGATCTTTCATCTGGACTGAAAGATAGAAGCGAGATAGCCTGAATAAGAAGGTGGAAGGAAGAGGGTGGAATAAGACCTAGCCAGCTGTTGATGGAACCAGGTAAGGAGAGGTGGAGATGCTGCCTGACTAGCTAAGGTCCTCCTGTTTCTTGTCCGTTGCTCCAGATTCCAATGTCTGCAGTGTCTTGTGCCCCCATATTACTAGCTTCCCTCCTCAAGGCTAAGAAAGACCACGGTAGCTTTAAGTTCAATGGGTACAAAAGATTAACTCCACCATGGATAGTCCCAAACCCAGCTATGAAAGGAGGAGGATTGAGCATGGGGCTAGCAAACCCATCCTGTAAATACCTAGTGCTACAGAAATACCAACAGAAGCTCCAAAGATCTCACCGCTGGAAGAGGAAGGATCTTCAAAAATGAGTTACATCTGGGGACAATTTGTAGGACTGATCCAGGACACAGGAGACTGGCGGGCTACTGTCGGGGTGATGGGTTAAGAAGTAGTACAAAAGATGATCAGATGGGGTCTAGAACATGAAGCACTGTCCAATAGATAACTGGTTTTAGAAACTGCCGCAGGAGACCTCATCATCACAGTAAGAAAGCAATGAGCTTGTCTACTAATTCAGTTAATTGAGCATGGGCATTTATATAACAAAAACTATTCCATTCCATGCTAGCTGTTGGATGACCATTAGTTTAAAAAGGTCCCAATGAAATGATGCAAACTTAATTCTTTCTGCATTCAAGTATTACCAAAAAAAATCTCCTGTAACTAAGCCTGCTTTCACATTGTGCACAACTCTAAATCTTTCACCACATTTTACTCCCACCCTGCTGCCAGGCTACCCTCACCAGTACCTTTCTCAGAAGTTGTGCAGTATTAGTCAACCCCCAATCACACAGTGACAATTCAAGTTTGGATGAAGCATGCCACCCAATCTCCACCATCCCACTGTTGGACTTGACTGAAACTCGATGACATTGTGGGATATTCCAAGACCTTGCATCCATTTCCAGAATTACTTGTTACTACTTAGGGTTAGAAACACGCTTTACTGAAGTTGGGTAACTGCTTGCTAAATATTACAAGAACTCTCACTACTCATTATATTCTGCTGGGACTATGGACAGAGTATCAAGATCAGTTTCAGTAATAATGCTATATGACATGGTCTACCCTCTGCTACATATACAATCTAGATTGATATAGTTAATTGAGCACAGCATTTTCACAGCACTATCTGAAAATATCTGGGTTTTCAAAAGAAAAAGTTGAACAGAGAAATAAATACAAAGCATTTGATTTTTAACAGAAGTGTAAATGAGAGATGACAGATACTAGAATATAAAGGTCATCGATCCTGATGCTGAAGAACAGTTATTTTTCAAAATTTGTACTTAATGTTTTTTCAACTTAGCAAGATGTCAATGCCACAAATAGAAAAACATATCCAGCACTTCATGACTATCTTATTACACACTCTTATGACAGTTTCTGAATGAATCCGGTTCAATATGTATCACAAATTTCAGCATTTTCCCTTTTTACTCACATTGTCTAGTTTTCTCATTCACATCATTTTCAATTTCTACTGATTTTCAAGATCATTCTTCCTTCAAATTCCTCCCATTTATACCTACTGTTGCTCACCCAGATATTTGTCAGTCTCTCCTGCAATATTCCTATTATTTTCTCCATAATCACAGTCTCTAACCCAGCTGCTCTGGTATTCCCACAAAATCCAGTCATCTCTTTGCACTTGCAGTGTTTCTGCTCCTTCATTGTCCTGACATTTTCTCAGCATGTTACATTCTTGTTCATTCTGCAATGACCAATATTCAATGCTCTCCTGGGAGTCCCAGAGTAACCTCTCTCTCCTGCTAATCACTTCAATACCTTCTCAGTCTCCCTTTATCCCCCATAAATTCTCTATTCCCAATTCCTGTTCATTCACCTCTAACTCTCAATATTCACCCCAGCTCCCTTTCCCAGGAATTCCAATTTCTCACTCTTTGTAATCCCTCTATCCCCATTCTTCCTCATCCCTGTCATGGATTCAAATTCTCTCACTTCCAGTTCCAACTAATTTTCCCCATTTTGTCCCGCTGTCCCTTTCAGAATAGGCAGCACCCACTTAGTGCATTTCTCCCTCATTCTTAGTATTTCACTTAATCCCAGTGTTGTTTTCCCATGCATTCTGAGCTCAGAATCACAGTATGTTTATCGCGTTCAGCCCATCCAGTCCCTACTAGCTTCATCTGATTAAAACCGATCGAGAAATCCTTCTCCCCACAGCCTTGCGCATACTTCCCACCCAGTGCCCCATCAGCTTCCAATTTGAACGCCACAATGCATTTCAAACCCCAGCCTCTTGCCACCAAACGAAGTTTTTCATCCTGTCACTTGTAGCTGTCTTGCTCATCACCTCCATTTCCCCGGCTCCTGCGAAACCACCCCCCGCCAATCCCTTCACGACTGGGGACGCCCCACTCGGCTCCCTGGTCACCTCCTGTACTCCAAGGAGAAGCGTCAGCTTGTGCCGCGCACCTCACGGCGACCGTCCCTCAGCAGACGGTGGCGACCCTCCCCTCACATCCCCAAACACCAGCATTCTCCGTCTCTTCATTCCCGCTGTTCCACCATGCCCGGGATCTCCTCACCATCCCGGGATTCCACCTTTACCTGAACTCCGGGCCGCACTCAAAGCCGCCAGCGCCAACAGGAGCTGCAGTCGGCGCTCCGCCATCTCCCGCCACCGCTGCCGCAGGCCTGCGCCTGAGTATCGGGCGCCCGCTGCTGCCGCACCGGTATTCGCCGCCTGTCCGCAGTCGGTCGGGAAGAACTCGCCGAACCGAGCCGAGCGAGGCTGCGAGCGGCCGCCACTCGCGGACAATACCCAGCATGGACGGGGTCGCCCACAAAATCCGGCCTGGAACACAGCGTCCGCCGCAGCCAAACCCGCAACGGAATTCCCAGAGTGGATTGGATGGGCATACCAACTGCAAAACCCGACCTAGAGCTCCAGTCACCACAGCGACTGGACTGGAATCGCTGCAACAAAAATTGGGAGAATAATTTGAAGCTAAAAACATTTAAAATAACGAACTGACTATACAGAAATCCTAATTTAAAAAAAGGATATGCTAGGAGTGCTCAGGAGGCTCACTGAAATATTATGGAAAGTCTTGATCTGAAACGTTTAACTATTTTTCTACATACCTGTATACGTTCTGATCATTTCTGTCCAAATCTCGACTGCAGCAAAAGAACAGGAATCACTGTCGTCAAATTCTAATGGACATGAAAAATTGAACCTTACTGAAGGACAGGCAGGCCTGTAACGTTTAACATAGTGATCAGTGACTGTCTCAGCTCAAAATATTAACCTTTCCATAGATGTTGCCTGGCCTGCTGACTTCATCCAGCATTTTGTGGGTGTTATTCTGGATTTTCAGCATCTGCAGAATCTCTTGTGGTTATGAAAAAATTGGGTTCAAAGACAGGGCAAACCATAGGAACATAGAAAACCTACAGCACAATACAGGCCTTTCGGCCCACAAAGATGTGCCAAACATGTCCCTTAGAAATTACTAGGCTTACCTATAGCCCCCTATTTTACTACACTCCATGTACTTATCTAAAAGCCTCTTAAAAGACCCTATCGTACCCGCCTCCACCACTGTCGCCAGCAGCCCGTTCCATGCACTCACCACTCTGGAGAAAAAAAAAACTTACCCGACATCTCCTCTGAACCTACTCCCCAGCACCTTAAACCTGTGTCCTCTTGTGGCAACCACTTCAGCCTTAGGAAAAAGCCTCTGACTATCCACATGATCAAAACCTCTCATCATCTTGTACAGCTCTAACAGGTCACCTCTCATCCTCCTTTGCTCCAAGGAGAAAAGGCCAAGTTCACTCAACCTATTCTCATAATGCATGCAATCCAGGCAACATCCTTGTAAATCTCCTCTGCACCCTTTCTATGGCTTCCACATCCTTCCTGTAGTGAGGCAACCAGAATTGAGCACAGTACTCCAAGTGGGGTCTGACCAGGGTCCTATATAGCTGCAACATTACCTCTCGGCTCCTAAATTCAATTCCATGGTTGATGGAGGCCAATACACCATACGCCTTCTTAACCACAGAGTCAACCTGCACAGCAGCTTTGAGCGTCCTATGGACTCGGACCCCAAGATCCCTGATCCTCCACACTGCCAAGGGTCATTAATACTATATTCTGCCATCATATTTGACCTACCAAAATGAACCACTTCACACTTATCTGGGTTGAACTCCACCTGCCACTTCTCAGCCCAGTTTTACATGTCCTGCTGTAACCTCTGACAGCTCTCCACAATATCCACAACACCTCCAACCTTTGTGTCATCAGCAAACTTATTAACCCATCCCTCCACTTCCTCATCCAGGTCATTTATAAAAATCACAAAGACTAAGGGTCCCAGAACAGAGGGCCTCCACTGGTGACTGACCTCCATGCAGAATATGACCCGTCTACAACCACTCTTTGCCTTCTGTGGGCAAGCCAGTTCTAGATCCACAAAGCAATGCCCCCTTGGATCCCATGCCTCCTCACTTTCTCAATAAGCCTTACATAGGTTACCTTATCAAATGCCTTGCTGAAATCCATATACACTACATCTATTTCAAAGAATATACTCTTTGAAATGTTTATGTTGTTGCGTTAGGAAATGCAACTGCAAGCTCCCACATACAGTGATCTGATAACGATCAGCTAATTTCTCTCAATGATATTGACTGAATAAATAGGCCCCAGACAATGCAATACTAAACTGATCTTCTAGTGGGAGCAGCAGAATATCTTACATTCACTTCAAAAAAAAGCTAGGATCTAAAGTTCACATCACATCTGATACTGGAATATTCACTCAGCATTGTGCTGGGGTGTCAACTGAGTTTGTGCCCCCAGTGGGGGATGGTGCACTACATAACGCACAGCAGTTATTTGCCTAGGAACACTGCCCTCAAAGTTGTCCCCATAAGTTGGATATCATATCATATTGCTCACATTGCTATTCTTAAATAAAGAGCTGGGTCTGGAAGTTCCCAGTGACGAGGCACCTGTATTAGAAAGACTTTGGAGGTTCCTGGCAACAGTTCACCATTACCTTCTCAAGAGCATTTAGAATTTGGTAATAACTATTGACCCTGTTAACAAAGCCCAAATCTTGTAAATGATTGCAAAAACCCTGAAGACATTAACTACAGACTCAGTCAAAAAGATAGGATTTAGATTTTATTTCAAACATTTGCAAGCTGGTACCTCAGTAACGACTGCAGCCAATACCTGCATGTAAAGGAAATTCCTTCATTAGAAACTGGACCCTTTATGTATGCATCCTCCTCAAGGTAGTTTGAAGGTATCAAAAGGAAAGAAATTGATGAACATCCCAGCTACTCCTTCCTAGTAAGGAGCTCAAGAATGTTAAGAAAGATTTGAATCAGGATCTCCCCTAGGGGCAGAACACAACAAACACACATTCTCACTGATGCAATGCAAACAGTATTGTACACAACTACAGCATGTTTGTATTCCTTGCCACTGAATAATAAGGCACCATAAATAGAAAATAACTCACCTGCTGAAAGATGCCTTTTTAAAAAAAGACAGCATTTATTATAATACCCTGCTTTTACAAAAGTAAATGGTCACTGGATTGATACAGTACTTAAACCACTGAAATTTAACAAAAAACTCTCAAATTTGTTGGACATCGGCAATTTACATAAGAGAAAACAAGGCATATATTCTTCCAACAATCTGCCATGAGGTATCTCTAGACTTCACAGAAAAAGCAGAGCAACCAGTGTTAATAAAGCTACAGTCAATTTAAACCATGTCAAACACTGCCTCGCAAAAATTTTCCACAATTTAAAATATACATGTCATACTATTGTTCCCATTGCCAAGAAAAATATTGATCCTCGAAATCAAATTGCAACGCAAATTGACACATAGCAGAATCCCAGCTTTTCAATGATCCATTTCTTATCTCCTGTTTTCACTGGGTACATTGTGGTAGGTCACAAAGTCACTAGAGGGAGCATGGAGACAGATCACAGTCCCAGTGCAATGCAAATGCTGAATTCCTGTTAATATCTTGCTGTTGATCGTGCAGAGTTGCCTTTGGCAGCAAACTCACAGTCAAAGACAACCCTAGAAGTATACCAGATGTGTAAATCAAAATGCTTAGGATCAGTTTGTCTTGTCTTTGCAAAGTAACATGCCAACTCTGCTGTTTTGACCATCAAAAAATTCCACATAATTTTGTATTACAGGTAACATTCCATATACTGTACATACAACCAGTGGACACTTCGCTGTAACAGAAAAACAATCAATTACACAAACCCCATTTTCACATTTGCTTTTGTGTGAATACTCTGCATTGTATGGCACTACACTGCCTCCTACTGAGCAGAGGCCTCCAAGGCAGAGGATATTTGAAAACAATTGATAAATGTTCAAGCTTGTTGCATTTATAATTTAAGCAGAGGATACATTTTGAAATCTTTCATCCTACACTGGTTCTATGAAATATACTTTCAGGAACAACCTTCACTAGTATTAATGACCTGTGAAAAGTCACAGACCTAAAAAGCAATGTTGACATCGCATCTACCAACAGTCGCTTCTGCAAAAAAAAAAATCCCCTTTAATGTGGAATATCTAATAGCTCAAGCACAACCATGGTGTTGTTGGAATGGGAAAAAACCCAAACGTTCCTCTATACAAAAAGCATTAAATAGCCAAGTTCACCCTCCAGTGTAAACATAGCTGATTGTCTGCTAAATTTGTAGCTGAATTTATGCCACAGTACGTCACAGCCTTTGGTTCAATGACATCTGAGAGAAAGCTAATCAGAGCAAAGATGGAAGTGATCTCAGTCAGCTGCCTGACTCAGACTTTGCCCTCAGTCAGGCAGCTCGTAACCTGGTGAGAGTAGTGGGGGGAAACACACAACTTTCAGACTCAGCTTTAAATGTTTTTTTTAAATTTACTTCCTCTACATTGGGTGTCAAGATGTAGAATAAACAGTACAAGTATACCCATACTGTGCCTCCCAACACCTCACTTCTGCACTTCCCCATTCTCTATGTGATAACTTCAACAGTCGGTACAAGCTATTCAATTGAGGAGCTTCGCAACTCTGGTCCAGCCTTCCAGGTACATACATTTTGCAGAAGCCCCTCCACCCACCCTCCAAATGTATGCAGGAATGAAAACTGTTAGGGTCCTCTCCAACCCTCCCAGTCATTGACCGAATTAATGCCCCCATACCTGGCAGCATCTCAGAAAGACAAGGCCTCTAACTACCACAGGGTTGTTTTACTTGCCACAGCTACAGTTGGTTTCCTTAAATGGAGATGCCAGACAGGCTAAATCAGAATCATGATCACTAACAGTTCATTACTCCTTTCTCGATAAAAAGGCTGAAAAGTAGCACCTATGCCTTATTTCACACCTCCCACATCCCCACCCAGCACTTTTTTCAACCACTCCTCTTAAAGTATAGATTTCTAGGAAAATGCTGTTTCAAAGCCTGGCTTTCACTCTGAATTGGTGGTGTGATGCAGCAGTTTTCAAATACAGAAATCCATTCTGACTGGAAGTTATAAAGCTTTCCTGACTGAACAAAGGCATTAAACTACAATCGTTCAGCTTTAGGGTTAGTAAGAGAAAGGTCACAGCTGACAGCAGGGAGCAATAAGGTGTTGACCACTAGGTAAATCTGGTACATTTCCAATTACTAGCCTTTCAAATTTCAGTATCTCCTGAAGGAAGGGAGGAAGTAATGTCTTACAGTGGAAATGAAGCAAAGCCTTCTTTAAAGCCAAGTAGTAAGACTGATAATTGTTGTTCACCTGGCTGTCGGAAGCAATGCCTGCAACTCAGAAAAGCATCCTGTTTGTCAGTCCCCACATCATGCAGTTTGCAATTAGAGATGAATTAAGGCAAGCCATGATAGATACAATGGGCTGAATAGCCTAATTCTGCTCCTATGTCTTATGACACTGAAATGGCACTGAAACCACATTCATTCTGCATGTGGAAGTCTACCAGTACAAGATTATCCATGGATTAAAATCTGTGGAAGACCCATCTAATACATTGCATCTCACAAATAACTATATAACTACACCAAAAACTCACTGTATCGCAAACAACTTAACTACATTTCCAAAGATCTCATCAAAAATAGGAAATGTAGAAAAGTTTGAAAAGAACTTGATATAAAAGAAAATGAAAAGATTTGAGACGTCTATAGAATACAGCAAATCTACAAATGAAAACTGCATTCACTTACTTGTTGGCTTTCTTACACTATATCCAGGATTAAAAAGCACCTCACACCCGTACCTGCTGTCCCTTCTCCCTGCTCTAAGCCATGACACACACCCCACACTCAAAGAGCCATTCCTACACTACATAGAAAATTTGCCATTATTACATTGTCAGGTTTGACACTGTCTTGTTGAACACTGAGTCACGTCACTGCCGTTCAGAATACAACAAGCCTTCCGCAGAGATGCTGTCTCCCAATCCTACAGTCCTGATTGGATCAATGCAAACCAGCACAGGGGTAATGAAGAACGTAATGTTTTCTCTGTGCCACATGCCCACTGGGTCAGTTGGACTCAGTGTCATTTTCTTGGTCTTCAATGATTTGTCGATGTTTGACAGAACAAACTGCATGGGGAATTTGAGAACAACTTTTGTGGGGTCAATGGCGCCGGTACCACATGCTTGACTCCCAGCAATTCGCGCACCAGCTGCAACAGATGCGACTTGATTGTTCCAGTAACCGTCAATAATTGCTATCACGTGGTAAGAGAGTGTGTGAAAATGAATGCGAGTTAAATCTGAATCTCTGGTTGAGTCTGTGCGCCCGTACTCCTTGAGGAGCCAGAAGATGATATCGCTGACCATTGCAACATCAGGAGTTCCACTCCAATACTGTTGTGAGCTGTGAGGCCCTGAACCAGCGCGACTGATGAACAAGAGCTCCTGCTCATTTAGGCCAATCGAGTTCACAAGAGTGAGAACCTGCTGAGGAAAAGAAAAGTGGATCAGATGGGAGATAATCTAACAGCATACCAAACAGTCAGGGGAATATAACCCTCAGTGATTATGTAGAGGCTAAAAGATGACCAGTTATTTGTCACACAATAGCCTAATTCACACCACTGTGGGAGGAGGGGGGTGGAGATCAAGTAAGTATAGATCTTTAGTATAATCCTAAAGGCAAAGTCTTTACTGGCACACTGGCGGATTTGTTCTGGCTACAACAGCACAAAATAAACGCAAGGATCCTTAAGAGTTACCAGCCAAAGGAAGTGCCTGGCTACTGGAGGTGTACAGGATGTCCATAGATGCTGTTGGTTGGGAAGGACATGGGCGTGAAGGAAGGACAAGGAGAAAGGTATGGTGGATAGTGAGATCAGGGAATGGTAGGAGCACATTGAGATAAAAAAGGTGGTGGTATTGTACCTATTGCATTAAGTTGATAAGTCTATCCCAGGTTATTGAGAAAGGCAAGAGAGGAGTTTGCTTGGGCTTTGATAAAGAAATGTCAAATACTAGAGGTCAGAGTTTTCTGTGAGGGTGAAAATATAAGGGACATATGCAGGGCAATTTTTGCTTCAGACACGGTGGTAAGCACTGCCAGAGATAGTGGTGCAAGCGGACACAGTAAGTGCTGTTCAAGAGGCATTTAAACAGATACACAAATGTGGAGAATGGAAGGATATGGATCATTTATGGCAGATGGGTTAGTGTAATTTGGCATCATAGCTGTCACAGACATTGTGGGCCAAAAGGCCGACTCATGTGCGGTACCGTTCCTCTACAATGAGGAGGGACTACACACTTGCAGACACCATTTCTAACTAGATGAAGATTGCTACAGCAACAGTGTAAATTTAACTAGAATCAAGAGAGGAATGGTATCTGAGTGTGTCTCCTCAAGTTAACTGCATTGGAACAAAGCAACCATCCCTGCTCGTTTATTATTCCACTTTTCAACTTGGAGGAATTTAAACTAATTTCCTGTTCCCACATTCTGCCAATTCAGTAAAATGGCAGCGTGAAGTTGAATCATTCCACCACAGTACAACATAGATCTACACTAATGGTCGCCAACCCATCGATCGCGATCAACTAGTTGATCTTTGAGACTTTCCCAGTTGATCCCAAAAAAAATGAAAAAAAGATACACAAATACTGTTGAGAGATTGTTTCCGGGTTGCGGGCTTTTAGTTCCGTTCTTTCTGTCCAGTGCGCATGCGTATAGCTCTCCGCACTACACAGTGTAATTCACCGGTCCCCAACCACCGAGGAAACGATACAAGTCAGCTGCACTTTTCCTCATTCCCTGTCACGTCAACTGTTGAACTTGAACCCACGCAAAGTCATCAGGCGACTAAACACAGTGATACCCTCACGCCAGGGATCACCAGTTGCCCTCAGGCAGCCGGTGGGAAGTGCCGTTGCTACTGGCTTGGAGCGCTGCCTCTGAACCTGTTTAGCACACTGAATGTTTATGGGGAACCCGGTGCTAAAATATTCGCAGACAACCTAATTCGGACTCAGCGTTTCGTAAGTATCAGAGCAGCTACCGCACTGTGATCTACTGAAACAAACATTTGTCAGCCGATTGATCCTTCGGGGGGGGGGCGGGTGGGCGCTCTGTCGCACTCCCCGCTCGGTCGGCCGCGCTCTCCGGACTGTGACCGCCACGGCTCCAGTACGGGGACCTCCGGCTCTGACCTTGTCCTCTCACCCCACCCACGACCAGCCGCACCTGGCCAAGGCGTCTGGTGGCCAGCGGGCGGGAGGCTGTCTAATGAGGCAATGTCTCAAAACTGCTTCAGTACCCTGAGTCCAAGCACCCAGCACTTAAAGACGAACCCGCTGAGTTTTCTCAGCGGAAAAAACGGGAGCAAGTGGGACAGAAGCCGACAGCCACGAAAACTAGAATAGGCTGGACTTAAGGAACCTGCTTCGAGTATCGCTGTATTCCGGTCATGTTTAACCCCACCCCCCACCCCCATCGGTCGGTCCACAAGAATATTATCAATATTAAACCGGTCCGCAGTGCAAAAAAAAAAGGTGGGTACCCCCGGGGTTTATATATTATTTCTACTTCCAGGTTGCGGGGTTTTACTTCCGGTCTTTTCTGTCCTGGTGCACATGCCTATAACTAACAGATGTGGGGTCAATCTTGCATTTTACTAAGGCCGAGGTAGGGGATCTTGGGCTTAAAAAGGTTGGTGACCACTAATCTACACCCTTCATCTACCCCAAAAACAATCATTACCTGTTCCACAATTGTATTCATGTACGCAGTGTCTGTCATGCTGGCAAGCTCCAGGTGCACCGTGATTTCACTGGGGATCTGAGAGATTAACAGGCTCACCTGTGATGTGGATTAATTGGGGAATGGGTGGAGCAAACAGAAGTCATTATGTTCAAGCTTAAACAGACATTGGTTACAGTTCAGAGAAATATCAATCCTGCTTTAAGAAACATTTAGAATTGTCATAACAAAATCCAATACTAACCTTCAGCAAGTAATGAAATGCTCTTAGTTATTGTTGACCCTCTGCTCCTCACTTGGGAAGGCCTCAGTTTTCTTGACAGCATTAATACCATAATTCCCTCGAAACTAATCAATAAGCTTCAAGACCTTGGCCTCAATACCTCCTTGTGCAACTGGATCCTCAACTTCCTCACTTGCAGACTGCAGTCAGTTCACACCACTGTCACTAGCCACATCAAAGGTGGTAACAAATCAGCATATGGGGGGGGGGGGGGAGAGAGACTGAAAATCTGACTGAGTGATGCCACAACAATCTCTTACACAATGTCAGCAAGACCAAGAAGCTGATCTTCAGGAGGAAACAGGAGGTTCATAAGCCAGTCCTCATCTGGGGATCAGAGGTAGAAACTTTAAATTCCTCAGTGTTCTATTTCAGAGGACCTCTTCTGGGCCCAGTACGTAAGCACAGTAGCACCTATACTTCCTTCACAGCTTTCAAAATTTCACCATGACATCTAAAGTTCTGACAAACTTCTGTAGATGTGTGGTGGTTAGTATACTAAATGGCTGCATCACAACCTGATATGGAAACACCAATACCTGTGAACAGATAATCCCACAAAAAATAGTGGATACAGCCCAGTCTATCATGGGTAAAGCCCTTCCCACCATTGAGCACATCTACACAGAGCATGGTCACAGGAAAGTATCATCCATCATCAGGGTCCCCCACCAGCTAAGTCAAGGTCTCTTCTTGCTGCTGCCATCAGGAAGGTGGTACAGGAACTCAGGACTCACTACCAGGTCCAGGAACAGTTATTACTCCTCAGCCATCAGGCTCTTGAACCAAAGGGGTAACTTCACTCGACAATCACTTGCCCTATCGTTGAAATGCTCCCACAACCTATGGACTTACAAGGGGTGATTCATAAATTTGTGGCCTAAGGTAGGAGTCAATTTTAGAAAACCTAGCACATTTATTTTTCAACATAGTCCCTTCCTACATTTACACACTTAGTCCAGCAGTCGTGGAGCATATGGATCTTGTTCCTCCAGAAAGTGTCCACAGCAGGGGTGATTGATAAGCTCATGGCCTAAGGTAGAAGGAGATGAGTTATACAGCTCTCATTACATGCACATGCAGTTCAACTCTGAGTGATTATGCAGAAAGTTTGAAGTTAATAACTCATCAGTTAATAAACTCATCAGGGGTGATTGATAAGTTCGTGGTCTAAGGTAGAAAAGGAGATGAGTTAACTTCAAACTTTTTGCATAATCACTCAAAGAGTTGACCCTCATGTACATGTAACAAGAGCTGTATAACTCATCTCCTTCTACCTTAAGCCACTTATCAATCACCCCTTGTATTTTGAAGGACTTTATCAAATGTTCTTGATCTTTAATGCTTGTTTATTTACTATTATTTTTTTCTGTATTTGTACAGTTCATTGTCTTTTGCACACTGATGGAATTGGTGTGTTTTCTTCTTGATTCTATCATGGTTATTATTCTAATGTGGACTTATTGAGTATGCCCACAAGAAAAATGAATCTCACAGTTGTATATGGTGCCATATATGCACCTTGATAAGGAATTAACTTTGAACTTGCTTGAGTGCAAGCCCATATTGAAAACAAGTTCCAAAGGACTCAACTTTGTTATGTATGGTTTTCATGGATCCTATTGTACAGCAGATTACAGGATTGTTGCAGTATTGAGAATCAGGACCAGTTTTCAATACTGCAACAATCCTGAAATCATCTGACACAAATATAGGACAGAAAAACACATGTTTTGAGCTGTCTGTCCCCTTCTGATGGAAGAGCTGATGTGCAGAAAGGTGTGCTTAAGCACATTGGGAAGGTCTGCCAGAAGGAGAATGATGCTATCACTGGAGAGTCTGCATCTGGCATCTTAAATAGAATAGAAACTACAGAAATTAGAAAGAAGTCAATGTTATTTGATGTACTTAAATGGCAAGTCTTCAGCTCAAACAACAACAGGTTTGGGACCCCAGATCTGATGCTTCCATTGCGGCCTCCTCTACATTGATGAGACCCATCATAAATAGGCACACTGCCTCGTTGAGTACCTCCACTTCATCCACCAAAAGCAGAACTAGCTGGTGGACAAGCACGATGAGGTTGAGGAGCATCACCTTATATTCTATCTGAGTAGCCTCTAACCTGATGGTGTGGATATCAATTTGTCCTTCCAATTAAAAAAAATTTGCACCCCCTCCACTCTTCCTCTATTTCCCACTCAGACCTCTTAACTTTGCTCACCTGCTTATCGCCTCCCCCTGGATCCCCTCCTCCTCCCTTTTCTCCTAGGGTCCCCTCTTCTCTCCTATCAAACTCCTTCCTCTCCAACCCTTTATCTTTCCTATCCATCTGGCTTCACCTATCACCTTCTAGCTGGTCCTCCTACCCCTCTCCCCACCTTTTTATTCTGGCATTTTCCCCACTTCCTTCCCAGTCCTGAAGAAGGATCTTGGCCCGAAACATCGACCATTTATTCATTTCCATAGTTGCTTCCTGACCTGCTGAGTTCCTCCAGCATTCTCTGTGTTGCTTTGGTCTTCCAGTACCTACAGACTTGCTTGTGTTTAAAGTACAACAAGAGTTGTTGCCCTCCAACCATCGGGCTCCAGGACCAGATGTCACTGAACAGGCTCTCAGCTTGTTGTCTCACTTTCAGGGACATATGGAATATAGTAGGAAAGTGTATAGTCATGCACATTAATAGAAGGAATAAAGGTGTAGACTATTTAACAGGGAGAAAATTCAGAAAATCTGAGGTGCAAAGGGTTATCTTGCAGACTGAGTCAAGTTAAGGACAGCAATTACAATATTGTCATTCATTTTGAGACAATGAGAATAAGAGCAAGTGTGTAATCCTGAGGCTTTATAAGGCATAGGTCAGATCTCACTTGGAGGTATTGTGAGCTGTTTTGGGCCCTTTATCTAAAATAGGGTGTGCTAGCATTGCAGAGGGTCCAGATGAGGTCCCTGAGAATTATTCCAGGAATAAAAGGGTTAATGTATGAGGAGCATTTAATGGCTCTGGGTCTGTACTCGTTGGAGTTTAGAATGAGGGGTATCTGATTGAAACCTGTCAAATACTGAAAGGCCTAGCCAGAGTAGATGTGGAGAGGATACTTCACATAATGGGCGAGTCTAGGACCAGGGCACAGCCTCAGAAGAGAGGGGCATCTATTTAGAACAGAGATGAAGAGCAATTTACTTGGCCAGAGGGAAGTGAGTCTGTGGAATTCATTGCCACAGATGACTGTGCTGGCCAGGTTCTTTAGTATATTTAATAAAGGTTGATAGGTTCTTGGTTAGCCAGGGTGTCAAAGGTTACGGGGAGAAGGCAAGAAAATGTGGTTGTGAGCAATAAAAAATCAGCCATGATGGAATGGTGGCGCAGACTTGATGGGCCTAATTCTGCTCCTATGTCTTATGGCATTATGGGACACTGCCTTTGTTATGTATGGTTTTCATGGTTTCTATTGTACTTCATTTTCCTGTGGGTGCTTGCAAGAAAATGAATTACTGGTAAGCATTCTTAGAACTTTGAGATTCAAACGGTAAAGAAAAGCTTTAGAAAGTTGTTGGTCTGGACAGCTATCCAGTTCTTCGGGTGAAGAATCAATCAGCTTCCCTCTTGTGACTGCAATGGGATTTTGGGCTTTGCAGATGGCTGCGACTTTCTCTGTTTGATGATGATGATTATGGTTGTATGCGTGGTGGACTAAGAGAGACTTAAGATCAGAGTCACTCTCAGCATTGCCTCCCAATGGAGGGCAATCTTTGGTTTACACGAAACCCAAAGCAGTTGACTCATCCCTCAAGATATACACATGGCAGGGTATCCTCCTTCCCAGCTGATCCTTGTAAAACATCTTAAGGAGATAGAATTTTTTTTTAAAAACTGCAGAGGTTGGAGATCTGAAATAAAAGTAGAAAAGGCTGGGAACACTGCAGGTCCATTGATGTTGTGGCTCAGATTTAGTGTTTTGGTTTCTAGCTGTTCTGAGGACAGAGAAGGGAGCTAGGAGTCAGGGATGAGGGAGATTTAGAGACCGGGGTAATAGGTGAATCAGGACTAATGTTCAGAGTCTGTGGTCGAAGGTTGAGTCTGTAGGTACTGGGGAAACCAGCAATCCCCAGGTTGGCCATCATGCTATGTTTGTGCTGGAATATGTGGCCATACTTGTAGGCTTCCCCAGCACATCCTTGGGTGTGTTCATTGTTAAAGTAAACAACGCATTTCACTGTATGTTTTGATGTACAGTACATGTGATAAAGTAAATCTGAATCTGAGGTCATCAAATCCAATGGAAAGAGAAGCAAGGTTAATGTTTCAGGTCAGACACTATTGACCTCTGAGTGTCTTCAGCATCGTCTATTTTTACTTGCTAAGGGTAGAAATGACTTTCCTTGATTCACCTTAGCTTTGAAAAGTCTCCTGCCATCATAGCACCTGCACTTACTGCCTCCTTCACATGGCAGGTTGGTACACTTAAAGAAACATACAAACCAGCAGCCACTGGCCTTGGATATGTCAGCACCTTCATAAGATCCACCATCCCTTTCTGTTCTTTCATGTTACTTCATGACAAGACTCAAGATTATTCAATGTCACTTCCAGTACACAAGTGTAAAGGAGAACAAAACAATTGTTACTCTGGATCCAATACAGCACCAAAACAAAATCACAATAAGATAAAAGAACAAATTTAAAAAACACAATAAATACAAATACATCAGATACATCAGAATAGCTTACATACAAAGATTTATTGTAGGTCCATGAAGTGACACTAGGCTCAGGGGAGCATGTACATTAGATCACTGATAGGAAATGATAACAAGGTAATGGGGGAGCTGCAGAAGAATGGGATACAGCATGGAACAGGCTTTTTGGCCAAACTAGCCATACTGACCAGCAACACGCATATTTAACCCGAGCCAGGACAGTTTACAATGACCAATTGATCTACTGACCAGAACATCTTTGGAATATGGGAGGAAACCAAGTAGAGAATATAGAACATAGAATAGTACAGCACATTACAGATCCTTCGGCCCACAATGTTGTGCCGACCCTCAAACCCTGCCTCCCATATAACCCCCCACTTTAAATTCCTCCATATACTTGTCTAGTAGTCTCTTAAAGTTCACTAGTGTGTATGCCTCCACCACTGACTCAGGCAGTGCATTCCACGCACCAACCACTCTCTGAGTGAAAACCTTCCTCTGATATCCCCCCTTGAACTTCCCTTCCCTTAATTTAAAGCCATGTCCTCATGTACGGAGCAGTGGTGCCTTGGGGAAGAGGCGATGGCTGTCCACTCTATCTATTCCTCTTAATATCTTGTACACCTCTATCATGTCTCCTCTCATCCTCCTTCTCTCCAAAGAGTAAAGCCCTAGCTCCCTTAATCTCTGATCATAATCCATACTCTCTAAACCAGGCAGCATCCTCGTAAATCCCCTCTGTACCCTTTCCAATGCTTCCACATCCTTCCTATACTGAGGCGACCAGAACTGGACACAGTACTCCAAGTGTGACCTAACTAGAGTTTTATAGAGCTGCATCATTACATCGCATTTTTTAAACTCTATCCCTCGACTTATGAAAGCTAACACCCCATAAGCTTTCTTAACTACCCTGTCTACCTGTGAGGCAACTTTCAGGGATCCGTGGACATGTACCCACAGATCCCTCTGCTCCTCCACACTTCCAAGTATCCTGCCATTTACTTTGTACTCTGCCTTGGAGTTTGTCCTTCCAAAGTGTACCACCTCACACTTCTCCAGGTTGAACTCCATCTGCCACTGGTCAGCCCACTTCTGCATCCTATCAATGTCTCTCTGCAATCTTTGACAATCCTCTACACTATCTACAACACCACCAATCTTTGTGTCGTCTGCAAACTTGCCAACCCACCCTTCTACCCCCACATCCAAATCGTTAATAAAGATCACGAAAAGTAGAGGTCCCAGAACTGATCCTTGTGGGACATCACTAGTCACAACCCTCCAATCTGAATGTACTCCCTCCACCACGACCCTCTGCCTTCTGCAGGCAAGCCAATTCTGAATCCACCTGGCCAAACTTCCCTGGATCCCATGCCTTCTGACTTTCTGAAAAAGCCTACCGTGTGGAACCTTGTCAAAAGCCTTACTAAAATCCATGTAGATCACATCCACTGCACTACCCTCATCTATATGCCTGGTCACCTCCTCAAAGAACTCTATCAGGCTTGTTAAGCATGTTCTGCCCTTCTCAAAGCCATGCTGACTGTCCCTGATCAGACCATGATTCTCTAAATGCCCATAGATCCTATCTCTAAGAATCTTTTCCAACAGCTTTCCCACCACAGATGTAAGGCTCACTGGTCTATAATTACCTGGACTATCCCTACTACCTTTTTTGAACAAGGGGATAACAGTCACCTCCCTCCAATCCTCCGGTACCATTCCCATGGACAACGAGGACATAAAGATCCTAGCCAGAGGTTCAGCAATCTCTTCCCTTGCCTCGTGGAGCAGCCTGGGGAATATTCCATCAGGCCCCGGGGACTTATCCGTCCTAATGTATTTTAACAACTCAACACCTCCTCTCCCTTAATATCAACATGCTCCAGAACATCAACCTCACTCATATTGTCCTCACCGTCATCAAGTTCCCTCTCAGTGGTGAATACTGAAAAGAAGTATTCATTGAGGACCTCGCTCACTTCCACAGCCTCCAGGCACATCTTCCCACTTTTATCTCTAATCGGTCCTACCTTCACTCCTGTCATCCTTTTGTTTTTCACATAATTGAAGAATGCCTTGGGGTTTTCCTTTACCCTACTCGCCAAGGCCTTCTCATAACCCCTTCTTGCTCTTCTCAGAGATCTCTTGCCCTTCTTAAGCTCCTTTCTTGCTACCCTATATTCCTCAATAGACCCATCTGATCCTTGCTTCCTAAACCTCATGTATGCTGTCTTCTTCCACCTCACTAGATTTTCTACTTCACTTGTCACCCATGGTTCCTTCACCCTACCATTCTTTATCTTCCTCACCAGGACAAATTTATCCCTAACATCCTGCAAGAGATCCTTAAACATCAACCACTTGTCCATAGTACATTTCCCTGCAAAAACATCATCCCAATTCACACCCGCAAGTTCTAGCCTTAGAGCCTCATAATTTGCCCTTCCCCAATTAAAAATTTTCCTATCCTCTCTGATTCTATCCTTTTCCATGATAATGCTAAAGGTCAGGGAGCAGTGATCACTGTCCCCCAGATGCTCACCCACTGACAGATCTGTGACCTGACCCAGTTCATTACCTAATACTAGATCTAGTATGGCATTCCCCCTAGTTGGTCTGTCAACATACTGTGACAGGAATCCATCCTGGACACACTTAACAAACTCTGCCCCATCTAAACCCTTGGAACTAATCAAGTGCCAATCAATATTAGGGAAGTTAAAGTCACCCATGATAACAACCCTGTTATTTTTGCACCTTTCCAAAATCTGCCTCCCAATCTGTTCCTCTGCTGGTATCTCTGCTGCTACCAGGGGGCCTATAGAATACCCCCAGTAGAGTAACTGCTCCCTTCCTGTTCCTGACTTCCACCCATACTGACTCAGAAGAGGATCCTGCTACATTATCCACCCTTTCTGCAGCTGTAATCGTATCCCTGACCAGTAATGCCACCCCTCCTCCCCTTCCCCCCCCCCCCCCCCATCCCTTTTAAAGCACTGAAATCCAGGAATATTGAGAATCCATTCCTGCCCTGGTGCCAGCCAAGTCTCTGTAATGGTTACTACATCATAATTCCATGCATGTATCCAAGCTCTCAGTTCATCACCTTTGTTCCTGATGCTTCTTGCATTGAAGTACACACACTTTAGCCTTTCTACCTTACTACCTTTATACCCTTTATTCTGCTTCTCTTTCCTCAAAGCCTCTCTATATGTTAGATCTGGCTCTACTCCATGCACTTCTTTCACTGCTCTATCGCTCTGGGTCCCATCCCCCTTGCAAATTAGTTTAAACCCTCCCGAACCATGCTAGCAAACCTACCAGCAAGGATATTGCTCCCCCTTGTGTTCAGGTGCAACCCATCCAATCTGTACAGGTCCCACCTTCCCCAGAAGAGATCCCAATGGTCCAAAAATCTAAAACCCTGCCCCCTGCACCAACTCCTCAGCCACGCATTCAAATGCCATCTCCTCCAATTCTTACCATCACTATCACGTAGCACTGGCAACAATCCTGAGAACGCCACCCTTGAGGTCCTGTTCTTCAGCCTTCTGCCTAGTTCCCGAAACTCACACTTCAGGACCTCATCCCTCTTCCTGCCTATGTCGTTGGTCCCAACATGTATCACGACTTCTGGTTGCTTTCCCTCTCGTACCAGGATGTCATGCACCCGGTCAGAGACATCCCGGACCCTGGCACCCGGGAGGCAACAAACCATACAGGTTTCATTCTCACGTCCACAAAATCTCCTGTCTGCTCCCCTGACTATAGAGTCTATAGAGAAACATACAAACTCTTTACAGACGGCGTCGGAATTAAGCCCCAACAATCTGTGCTGTAACAATATCTTGCTAACTGCTGCTGTGGCACCCTAATCTTGCCACAACAATCCAGCCTTTTCTTGGATAATCAAACTCAGGAGTACATGCTACTGATTATTTACCACAAGCTTCACACATCATTTTTAGTCTCTCAGTTACACACACCATTATTGTTCTACACAATACGTATACCCAGGGAGAACTATCTCCATAAATAATAGGAACCTATAGAGTAACACTCTGATAATGCACTAGGTGTTTGCCATCTGGCTCACCAAGCAGTTTCCTGCATCCTCTTTAAAAAGACAGGGGCCCCACTTCCCACATCCCTCTAAATTCATCTGGTTCACTAGAAATTTTATTATATCGAATTAAAAACAGATTGGGGTACTAACAGGAACAATGTCTAATTGTGCCGGAAACCTGCCAGTCTAGCATACCGATGTCCTGAAGTAACAAATTATCAGAGTTTAATGTCTTTTCAATAGTCAATTGTGTCAATTAGATGCCATTCCTCTCAAGAGATACTTGTGAGAATGATTTGAGTAAACAGCTGTGTATTTCAGAGGAGGTGTCAGTGGAGTGGACACTGATCTTTGTTGGTACAGCTGCATCTCCTGGGATTTCAGCTGCTAACAATGAAATCATCTTTCTCTGCCACCTAATGATTATTCGTTACAGTGAAAGAAAGCTTTGTAAATCAGGGACACATATCCTCACAACTTGACTGTATTATTGTGGTGAATCTTTATAAATTGAGCATTTGATAAGTAAAGTGATACTGGTAGATCAATAATGACTTCTGTTGAAAGAAATGAATCAGAATCCAGTTGTCTATTAATGGAAGGAGAAAAAAATCCTTCTGTGACAATTCAACAAATGTGCAGAGGGTGAGAACATCAGCACTGCATCAGAGCAGAACTGTAAATTCTGTCAACTGCACTGAAGCCTTCTAAAAAGCAATAAAAGCAGATCAAAAAATAACAAAGAGGCAAAAATTCTTAGGTAAGTGTAGCAGCAATGGCATTTTATTCATAAAGTGGGGAAAAGGCAAACTTATTATTAGACATGAATAGACCTCACGTACAAGGGATGCCTAGGGAAGAGTGACATCTCTGGTGAAGGGGCTTGTCAAATCCATTCTGGGACAGCTCAATCACCTTTGGGCCCCATTGGACACTCAGCTCTCCAGGTAGCTGTTAGCATACAACAGCAGCTACAACGTTTCGACAGTCAGGCTTAAACAGGTCAGGGTAACTGGAGGGCCTCATACCCCAGTGAGATAGGGATATGCCCGTCCTAGTATGTGACATCAGCTCCAGCACACTAGGCAGATGAGTTCAACAGTAAGATCCACTGCCCGGAAGGTGGTACTACAACACTTTGTGGACGGTAAAGGGGATGACAGAAGTTGTCAATGCATTCCACTGCAAGAAAGGAAGACCCCAGTTGTGACGACTACTCGTACCACTGGACCCGGACACCTGAGATTGAGAGAGTGGAACTACCCCTGTGCAATAGTTTTCCATTTTAAAAACTCTACCCTCATTGTCAGATATGACACACAACCAACCACAATAAGATGGACTCCTGATCTCACAATCTACTTGGTCACGGTCTTTATTTTATTTATTTAGAGATACAGCATGAAATTGACCCTTCCAGCCCTTCAAGCTGTGCCACCAGCTACCCACTGGTTGAACCCCAGCCTAATCATGGGAAGATTTACAATGGCCAGTTAACCTCCCAACCAATACTGCTTTGGATTGTAGGAGGAAACCCACACATTCCTCAGAGAGAACATACAAACTTAGATGGATTGAACTCCAAACTCTGAGCTGTTATAGCGTCATGCTAACCTCTATACTTAGTATCTGCCTGTACTGCACTTTCTCTGGAACTGTAACACTATTCTGCATTCTCTTATTGTGTTTCCCTTGTACCAGCTCAATGTACTGATATGATAAATACTCTGAACGAATGACATGCAAAACAAAGCTTTTCACTGCACCTCAGTACAGTAACAATAAACTTATAACCAACCAATTAAAATCACATTCCAACACTTCAACAGAAAACATATAAAATCCCAATAGCACAGAGTATTTTTAGTTCTGGACAGCTTAAGCAGGGGCAATACCCTCTGTGAATCCTGCCAGAACTTTGTAATTTTCAGTGAAATCTTCTATTTCTTGGTGTCAAACTCTGTCCCGATCTCTCAACAACTCTATAGAAGGCCAATCAGAATTTACAATCCCAAAAGCATGGTAACATGGTAACAGATCATTCTAGCCCAACGAGCCCACACCACTATAATAACGTTAAGCTAACTGCAGTGGTATTGTGCTGCCCTTTTTGTTAGTAAGGATGTAGAGATGTTTAAGATAGGGTTGGGAGACAATTCCAACAAAGATAAATACTGCATAGCCTCAAGGAGTTCAAAGCATTAAGGGACAGGATACATTCAATGCCAAGTTAGTTCATACTTTTATCTTACCTCCTCTAGTCTCTTATCTCGTGCTTTCTTTCCCCGTCCCTCCATCATGTGTAAACCCGAAAGAACAACAAGCTCAGGTTTAAATTCCTCCAGACTTGATATAAGGGTTTCCAACATTTTCATTTCTCCATTCGACACATCGTGGGAGAAGATGAAGCGATTGGCATGAGGTGCCTCAATCTCCCCCCAGTTTTGTCCTACACAAAAGAGCCTACATTTAGCTTAATTCTTCTCAACAACAGACATTGGCAATATGTAATAATCCATGTGTCAGTGCATTTGTCATCAACTTTTCCCAGGCAGCTATCACTGAATGCAAGGCTGTGGACAAGAGGTGGGAAAAGGGGAAAACACATAACTTGTTAAAACATCAAAACATTCCCTGACATTTTAAACTCTTGACCAGAGTTTTTGTAACTTGAAGTGACATTGCTAGTAAATTGCCATCGAAGGGCTCTATGTCATGTCCATTTGCATGCTCAAGTAATCAAAGAGGGTTATCACTGGTCAGCAACCCTTCCAAACTCTGGAAGCTAAAAGAGGAATCCTAGAAAGGTATTATCAACAGAGTAAGACAAGCAACTCAGAGCCAACTTGGCAATTGCAGATCTCACACACAACAATGGAATTTGTTACTTCTGTTCAATCGCCCTCTACCTGGGGAATCTACTGATAAGGAACAACTCAGCTTTGAACACGAACTGACCACTATTCACATCAATTTTTCCTGTCCTATTCTTTTTCAATCTTGGTGAGACTTCAATCCTCAATAAAACATAATATATTTGGCCTTAAGTTTTCTGAATTTTCTAGCTGGACATCATCACACTGATGCTTGTTATGACGTTGTCACACATTCAATGTTTGCTGTTCTTCCTAGATTATAGTAGTAACCACATTTAAAGATATTTCATCGGTCCTATGCTTTAGGACATTCTAAAAGAGTGGAAGGCATAGTCGGCCCTCCTTATCCACGAGTTCCGCATGCGCAAATTCAACCAACCGCGAATTGAGAAAACCTGGAAGTGCTCTTCCAGCACTTGTTGTTCAAGCATGTATAGACTTTTTTTCTTGTCATTATTCCCTAAACAATGCAGTATAACAACTATTTACACAGCATTTACATTGTATTAGGTATTATAAGTAATCTAGAGATGATTTAAAGTATACAGGAGGATGTGTGTAGGTTATCGTGCATCAGGATCGAAAAAACTTAAGTTCTCTAAGTAAGTCAGAACAGATACATCTGGTATTATTTAGCGTCAGTTAGTCAAATGTTTGTCTTAGTATATATTATATATTTTAGCTTTCTATGCATATAAAACACTTAAGAAATGTATGCATTTCAATAATTAAACCACTGCATTGCTTAGTAATAATTGTAGCTTTCATCGGGACAGGGCCTTTCTCACTTTATCCTTTAAAATTGTTCTGATCGTTGACCAACTGTAGCCTAACGCTTTTCCAATGACCGATGGTGTTTCACCTCATTCCAACCGCTTTATTATTTCCACTTTATTTTCAGTCGTGATTGTGATTATTTTCGTGAACAGAAACACTGCGGATTCAGAGCTCCGCCGGGTCCTAAAGACCACCACACTGAGACAGGTTAAATAAAGGTCCGGGGTTCCGCTGGGTCCTAAACTCCACGGCACTGAGACAAGTTAAATAAGGGACTTGAGCATCTGCGTTTTTTGGTATCCGCGAGGGGTCCTGGAACCAATCTCCCACAGATAAGGAGGGCTGACTGTAATTGTGAAAGGCATCACTCACCATTGCAGTCGCTCTTTGCAGACTCTGGATTTGCTAATAAGGTGTGAAGTATGCAAAGGGCTGTGGCTACATCCACACTAGACCGGATAATTTTGAAAACGCCGGTTTCGCGTAAAAATAATAGGCGTCCACACTATGCGTTTTTGAAAATATTATCCACACTGAAACGGGGATTTCGGCGAATCTCCTCCTCCTGCGCATGCGCAGGACACATCTACCGAAAGCAAGCGACGTTTAGTGTCGAATCTCACTGTAAAAGTGCACGTTTGTGTAGTTACAGACTAGAAAAACTTAAAACGAAGGACAGCTGTTGGCTCTCGCGCAGGAGAACTTAAAACTAAAAAAAACAAATACTGGAGCATACGGCGGCAACCAACAGGGAGTTTATGGACAGATTGGCCCGGCTGACGACGAACATTGAAAAACTGACTAACTCTGTTGCATTAATAAAGCCCTTTGTTAAATGTATAAAACATGTCTGCATCAGTGTTATCTTGTATTTCCATACAATGTTACATTAGGCTGTTACACATCTATTGTCAGAGAAGTACTTGCATAAACCACCTTCATACAAGCAAGGACAGAAAACAGGGCAAAGTGAGTACAGTATACTTATTTATTCAGTAAGTTATGTGTCAAAGTATTTGGTGAGCACATTTCTAGCTCTTTTGGCTTCAGTCTCTCTGCCTTCTGTTCTGAAATTGTTAGGTTGCGTTCAAGAAAACAATGAAATGGCGCGCTGCCATCTGACAGCATTTTCAGAAGTCTCTGGTTACCCCGCCCACACTGATCTGCCCGAGCAGCATTTTCAAAAATACCCACCCTGGAAATCGTTTCTGAAAAGCTCCGGTTTCGGGGGATGAAAACGTCGTTTTAGTGTGGACAGAGGGTAAAAACGAAGAGAAAAAGCTTTGGTTACAGATTTATCCGGCGTAGTGTGGATGTAGCCTGAATCCCAGTTCATCCCCAGCAGCTGCATAATAAAGGGCTCTCTGAGCAACACGCTGTTCCCAGGAACAGTATGCTGCTAGAAGGTCATCAGCTCAGTGAAGGACACCCTTTGGTCTGCCAGAATCCTGTTGGTTTTCGATGGACAGTCAGCAATTCAGGTCGAGCCCCTTCATCTGGACTAAGGGGAGATGGCCAGAATTAAATGGAGGGAAGGGGTAGAACAAGAGTTGGCAAACAAAAGAGGTTTCAGATTGGGAGGAGTGGTTGATAGGCAAATGAAGATCGGCCTATAACTAACCCCCTCCCCTACCTGGATCCACCCACCACCTATTACCACTTGCTCCACCCCTTCCCACCAGCTTTCTATACTGACACCCTCCATCTTATCTTTCAAATCTCAACCTGAGATGTCAACTACCCATTCCTCTCCAGATGCTGCCTGACATGTAGAGATAAAATTACAACATGGTGACATTAAAAAGCAGTAGCGATTAAAAAGATTGCTCAACTCTGCACTCACCAGTCTGATATTCTAGAATGAGATGAAACTCATCCATTTCCTGCAAAGATTCTGGGGGAACAATAATCCGATCATCCAAGAGTTCCTGAAGCTTGGGACCCACAGGCCCACACAGAAGCACCTGCAGCCAAAAACAGAATAATAATACTTCCCAATATCTAAACAAGCGGGCAAAGAATGGCTGTGAAAAAGCAGCCCTGCTTATGCTAGCAGTACTGGTTAAATCCACATACAGCTGTGTCATTTACAGACAACTCTAGGTCTAAACCCCATCAGATCATGGCAGCTGATCTCATTTAGGCCACAGTACTGGCTCAAGATTCAAATTTATATATCAAGTGTACATCAAAATGATACCAGGATGGATAGAAGACTGGCTGACTGACAGGAGGCAAGGAGTGGGAATAAAGGGGCCTTTTCTGGTTGGCTGCCAATGACTAGTGGTGTTCTACAGGGGTCGGTGTTGGGACCACTTCTTTTCATGTTGTATGTTAATGCTGTGGATAAAGGAATTGATGGCTTTGTGGCCAGGTTTGCACTCAATACAAAGATAGATGGAGGGGCAGGTACTGTTGAGAAAGCAGGGAATATGCTGTAGGGCTTAAGACAGATTGGGAGAATGGCAAAGTGGTAGAGGAATACACTGTAGGGAAGCACATGGTCATGGAAGAAGAAATAAAGGCGTGGACTATTTTCAAAATGTTAACTTGCAGGTTGAGTCAGTGGTAAGAAAGACAGATGACATGTTAGCATTTATTTCAATTCAAGATTACCCCATGTATTTCAAAACATAGTGAAATGTGACACTTGCATTAAGCAACATAACCCAAGGCTGTGCTGGGGGCAGCCTGTAGGTGCTGCCACACATACTGGCACCGACATAGCATGCCACAATGCTCAGCACTACTCACAATGTTTGGCAATGATCTCAGAGGACGACAGGGTTAGTGTACCTTTCTACAGTCAATAGTACCAGTACTATGATGTCCCTTACACATTTTATACATGAATGAAGCCATAAATCAAGAAAAACAAATTGAAAACACAACTACCCTCTGGAAAGAGCACCCACTCAACCTGAGCTGAGGGAGAGGTGACTCCAGTTTAACCCATACGTTCAACAGCCACTTTATTAGGTACTTTGCTTATTAATGCAAATAATCTAATCAATCATGTGACAGCAACTCAATGCATAAAAGCATGCAGACATGGTTAAGAGGTTCAGTTGTTGTTCAGACCAAACATCAGAATGGAGAAGGAAAAAAATGTGATCCAAGTGACTACTATCTTTTCTTTCAGTTAGTCCTGACAAAGGGTCTCAGCCCAAAACGTCGACTGTACTTCTTCCTATAGATGTTGCCTGGCCTGCTGTGTTCCACCAGCATTTTGTGTGTGTTGCTTGATCATTACATGAATGATTCTTGGTGCCAGACGAGCTGAATTGAGTATCTTATAAACTGTTGATTTCCTGGGATTTTTACGCACAACTGTCTCTATAGTTTACAGAGAATAGTGTAAGAAACAAAAAAAATCAATGAACTGTGGGCAAAAATGCCAGATTGGTTCAAGCTGAAAGGAAGTACCTCAAATACTTTTTTACTCAAAAATACTCAAAAGCTCAAATGACTTTCCCTTTCAATGTTCTTTTGAAGACCAGGAGTTACACTCTGATTTTGGTACTTTGCAGGAATGAGTCCTGCTCTCAGGCCCTCAAGACCGGCCACTTTTTGATATGCCAAGGGCGCAGCCGAGAAGACTAGCGCGTCTTCAGGGTACTGGATCTTCTTCGCTCTGGAGACAGGCAGATTCAAGGTTGGTGCTGCCGAAAATGACTGATGTGTCATGGGAGAACAAGGAAGACCAGAAGCAGTTGGCTGTGTGCCCAGAGCTCAGAAAAAGCGATGCCACAGACTTTTAACACCATAAATCAGTGAGTTGTTTTGTTATGTCTCCCCTCTTGCCGTGCCTTTACTGGGAGGGGGAGAGAGAGAGAAAGGGAGAGGGAGGGAGGGAGATTGAAACCCGGGTGAACGAGTAGTCTTTGGGGTACTCTAAGTCTGTGTTTTTATTGATTCTTTGTTGCATGCTTGAGTGCAGGGTTGGGGAGGGTGTCTTTGCCCTACTGCTGCTTGGGGGCTTAGGGGTTCGAACATTTAACGGTCATTCATTCTTCGGGGCACTCCTCTGTTTTTGTGGATGTTTGCTAAGAAAAAGAATTTCATGATGCATATTGTATAATTTCTCTGACATTAAATGTGCCTACTGAATAACCATGTGTTACAGCAGTGACGTGCAGAAAAACATCTCTGAACACAATACATCAAAACTAAGTGGATGGGCTAAGCAGCAGGACCATAAACATATCAGAAGACTATATGACATTCGGCCCATTGAGTCTGCTCTGCCATTCCATCATGGCTAATTATTATCCATCTCAATCCAGGCCTTTCAATATTCCATAGGTTTCAATGAGATCCACATCCCCCCCCCCCCCCACCAATTCTCTTAAACTGCAGCAAGTACAGACCCAGAGCCATCATAAACTCCTCAAAAGTTAACCTTTTTGTTCCCCAAATCATTCTTGAAAACCTCCTCTGCCAGCACATCTTCTCTTACATAAGAGGCCTAAAACTGCTTGCAGTACTCCAAGTGCAGCCTGACCAGTGCCTTATGGAGCCTCAACATTATGACTTTGGTCTTATATTTTAGATCTCCAGAAATGAATGCTAACTTTTCATTTGCCTTGCCTACTACCAATTCAACCTGCAAGTCAACCTTCAGGTAAATCTGCACAAGGACTCCCAAGTTCCTTTGCACCCCAGCCTTCTGTCCTTCTATCAAAGTGCATGACTATACAATCCCTACACTATATGGCATTTGCCACTTCTTTGCCCATTCTCCTCCTGCTTCGGAAGGCAGAGGGGAAGAAGCTGTTCCTGAATCACTGAGTGTGCGCCTTCTGACTTCTAAACCTCCTACCTGATGGCAACTGTGAGAAAAAGGCATGCCCTGGTTGCTGAAGGTCTTTAATGATGGACGCTACCTTTCTGAGACACTGCTCCCTGAAGATGTTCTGGGTACTTTGTAGGCTCATATCCAAGATGGAGCTGTCTATATTTACAACCCCTTACAGCTTTTAGCCCTGCTCAGTAGCCCTTCCCACACCAGACAGTGATGCAGCCTGTCAGAATGCTCTCTACGGTACATCTATAGATGTTTTTCAGTGTATTTGTTGACATGCCAAATCTCTTTGTTGGGACCAGGTTAGTTCCTCCAAGATCTAACACCCAGGAACTTGAAATTGCTCACTCTCTCTACGTCTGATCCCTCTATTAGGATTGGTATGTGTTCCTTCGACTCAACCTTCCTGAAGTCCACAATCAACTCTTTTGTCTTACTGACGCTGAGTGCCAGATTGTTGCTGCAGCACCACTCCACCAGATGATATTACTAGTTGGCTACCTGTACCTGTACCTCAGCTGATCTTTGTGTCATCGCAAACTTGGCCACAAAGCTATCAATTCCTTTATCCAAACCATTGGCATATAATGTGAAAAGCAGTCCTAACACTGACATCTGAAAACACCACTAGTCACTGATAGCTAATCAGAAAAGGCCCCCTTTATTCCCACTCCTTTCCCCAGTCAGAAAATGCCCTATCCATGCTGGTATCTTTCCTAGAACACATGGGCTCTTACCTTATTAACCAACCTCATGTGCGGCACCTTGTCAAAGACCTTTTGAAATTCCAAGTACACAACATTCACCAACTCTCTTTTGTCTATCCAACCTGTTATTTCCTCAAAGAATTTCAACAGATTTGTTAGGCAAGATTTCCCCTTAAGAAAACTTTAGTCCATTTTATGTGTTTCCAAATATCCCAAACCTAATCCTTCAGAATGGACTCCAACATCTTCCAAGTCACTCCTTTCTTCTGATTCCTTCACTTCTTAAAGAGTAGCATGTCATTTGCAATTCTCCAGTCCTCTGGAACCATCCCAGAATCTACTGATTCTTGAAAGATCACTACTAATGCCTCCACAATCTCTTCAACTACCTCTTTCAGAATCCTGAGGTGTCGTCTATCTGGACCAGATGACTATCTACCTTCAGACCTTATGGCTTCCTAAGCACCTCCTCCTTAGTAACAGCAACTATACTAACTTCTGCCCCCTAACTCGTTCAAATTTCTGGCATACTGCTGGTGTCTTCCACAGTGAAGATTGATGAAAAATACTTAAGTTCATTTGTCATTTCTTTGTCCCCCACACCTACCTCTCCAGTGGTCCAAATTCACTCTCACCTCTTTTATTCTTTGTATATCTATTTTTTAAAAAATTCTCTCCCCTTATGGCTCTTTTAGTTGCCTTATGTTGGTTTTTAAAAGCTTCTCAATCCTCTGACTTCCCACAAATTTTCCTTTTATGCTGACTTTGACTTCCCTTGTCAGCGTGGTTGCCTCATCGTCCCTTTAAAATACTTCATCTTTTTAAAATTTTACTTTATTTATTGAGATAGAGTACAGAATAGGACCCTCAAGCCTCACCACAGCAATTCCCCAATTTAATCCTAGCTTAATCACTGGACAATTTACAATGACCAATTAACCTACCAATTGGTACATTTTTGGACTGTGGGAGGAAACCCACATGATTACTGGGAGAACATACAAACTCCTTACAGGCAGCACCTGTTCTGTGAAGTGTTGTTCTAACCACTATGCTACTGTGCTGCCTCTTTGGGATGTATCTATCCTGTGCCTCCCAAATTACCTCCAAAAACTCTGTCATTGTCCCTGTGATTGTCCCCTTTCAATCTACTTTGGCCAGCTTTTCTCCAATGTCTCGGAAATTCCCTTTACACCACTGTAAGACTGATAGATCTGACTTTATCTTCTCCCTCTCAAACAATTGAGTGAATTTTATATTATGATCACTGCCTCCAAAGGGTTGCTTTACCCTTAAGCTCCTTAATCAAATCTGGTTCATCACACAACATCCAATCCAGAGTTGCCTCTCCCCTAGTAGCTCAACCATAAGCTGCTCTAAAAAGCCATCTCGTAGGCATTCTACAAATTCGCTCTTGGGATCCAGCACCAACCCGATTATTTTCAATCTACCTACATATTGAAACCCCCCAACTCTCTCGCAATATTTCTTAGCTTTATTCACAAGGATGCTATATCATCTGATCCTATGTCACCTTATTCCTCTCCCTACCCGCCTTTTAACACAAGGTGTATCGTTGGATGTTAAGCTCCCAATTATGATCATCTTTCAGCCACAACTCAGTGATACCCAAAATGTCATACCTGCCAAGCTCTAAATGTTCAACAAAATAATCTACCTTATTCCATATATTGCTTGCATTCAAATGTTACACCTCTAGTCCTGTATTCATCACTCTTTACGATTTTTCCTGTTACACTTCAACTCATCCTACAATTTTGCTCTATCATCTGCCTGTCCTTCCTCAGTCTCCCTACACACTGCATCTACTTGTATACCAAATGCCCTATCATCAGCCCCATCACCTAGTTTCCTATTCCCCCTGCTAAATTAGTTTAAATCTCCTCAGCTCTAGAAAACCTGCCCACAAGGATACTGGTACCCCTCAGGTTTGGGTACAATCCATCCTTTTTGTACAGGTTATACCTTCCCCAGAGGTGATCCCAGCGATCCAGATATCTGAAACCCTCTCCCCTGCATCAATTCCTCAGCCATGTATTCATCTGCCAAATCATCTTACCCTCATTGACGCGGGACAGACAGCAATCCAGAGATTACCACTCTGGAGGACCTGCTTTACAGCTTTCTATGCAACTCCCTATACTCCCTCTTCAGGATCTCCTCCCTTTTCCTACCTATGTCATTGGTACTAATATGTATCACAACTTCTGTCTGCTCACTCTCCCCCTTTAGACGTTGTGGATCCTATCTGAGACATCCCTGACCTGGCACCTGGGACGAAACATACCATCTGAGTTTCTCCTTCATCCATAGAATCTGCTGTCTGCTCCTCCAGCTATGGATTCCCCTATGACTACTGCAACCCTCTCCTCCCCACTTCCCTTCTAAACCACTCAGTGCCAGAGATCAGGTTGCTGCAGCTTCTTCCTGGTAGATTGTTCCCCACCCCGCCCCCCATCCACCCCGCCAACAACACCCAATAATATTCCTATTATTGAGGGGTCAGCCAGAGAGCTACCCTGCATTGGCTGCCTATTCCCTTTACCTGTCCTGGCAGTCACTCGGGTACCTGCCTCCTGCAAATTAGGGGTGACTACCTCCCTGTAGCTCCTATCTGTCACCTCCTCATTCTCTTGTATGAGAAGGTCATGGAACTGCAGATACAATTCCTCAACATAGTCTCTAAGATGCAGCTCAACACACTTCACGTACATGTACATCAGGGAGATTGGAGGTCTCCTACAGTTCCCACATCTCACACAAAGAACATACCACCACCTCTGAAACCATTCTTAGCTATGATAGACAAAGAAGAAAAAACTTACTAGAAAAACTTACTTGGATCCTTGGCCTGTCCTTGCCTAAGCCTGTTCTCACCAAACCATGTTGAGCCAAAGCCTCCTGCTCCAAAATGGCTGCTTTGCTTACACCACCCATTTTATTGGCTCAAATAAAACTCACTCCCAATGAGACTTGACATTTTCAAATGGCTCCTGCCTTGCAACAATCTTCACTCACTCCTTCAAAAAGCCTAAAAAAAGTGACCACTGAGTGTAGAAGCGGGTAGAATAGATGTCTTTTTTTCAGACTGGAAGGACATAACTAGTGGCATGCTCCATGGATCACTTTTTGGACCTCAATAATTTCCTATATAGTTAATGACTGGAGGGTGGGGGCAGAATGCAAGGCACCCGTCTTTTTGCAGTGATACCGAAAGAGAAAGGAGGCATGTTGTGATGACAATATTTGGGACACTAACGCAGTATATAGACAGGGTGAATAAGTAGATGAAGACTTGGCAGTCGAGTTTAATGGTCTGCCCAGTGCTGTACACAAGAATCAGTGGAGCTGTGCAGGTTATCAAAGGATATAGATCATTGGAAAATTAGGTGGAGAAATGGCAGATGAGTTTAATACAAGCATCAGGTGATGTACTTTGGAAGGTCAAGTGAAACAGGAAAGTGGCAAGTCCTTTAATAGAATTGGGTATAGAGATGTGTTACTTCTCTAAAGTGACAACACATGGAAAGAGTGGTAAAGGTGGCACATTACATTAACTTCATTGGCAAGGGAGCTGAATATAAAATTTGGGAGGTTATCCTTGGTTATGCCACACTTTAAGTATTGTGTGCAGTTCTGGTTGCCACACTATAGGAAGGATGTGGAGACTTTGGAGAGGGTCCTGGATATTGTTCAGATTGGACTGTATTACCTATAAGGCTGGATAAAAATGGATTTCTTTCTCTCAAGCATTGGAGGGCAAGAAGGTGGTCTGACAGAACTATCTAAAATTATGCAATGTTTAAAGAGCATAAATAGTCAGAGCCTTTTTCCCCCAAGGTGGAAATGTTAAACTCCAAAGGACGTGGATTTAAAGAAAAAAGTCTGAAGGAGACTTTAAGGAATTGCTTTCTAAGCAGGTGTTCCATCACGATCAGATTCAGGCCATGACACTCAGGGACTTGGGCTCTACTATTTTTTGTAACAATGTTATTCCACTATAACTACAGTACTGAGCAAGTCTTAGGCAGATATACAGTGCCTGTAAGTAGTATTCACCCCTTGGAAGTTTTCATGTTTTATTGTTTTACAACATTGAATCACAGTGGATTTAATTTGGCTTTTTTGAGACCAATCAACAGAAAAGACTCTTGTTTTAAAGTGAAATCAAGTTTCTCTAAATTGGTCTAAATTAATTACAAATAAAAACACAAAGTAATTGATTGCATGTATTCACCCCCTTTAATATGACACATGAAATTATCACTGATGCAGCCAATTGGTTTTAGAAGTCATAATTAGTTAAATGGAGATCAGCTGTGTGCAGTCACGGTGTTTCAATTGATTGTATGTTGAAGAGTGACGGTCTTGAAAGCCAAGTAGCTACTACTGTTCATAAACACAAGAGAATCTGCAGATCCAGAGTAACACACAAAATGCTGGAGGAACTCAGCAACTCAGGCAGCATCTATGGAAACAGATAAACAGTTGACATTTTGGGCTGAGGCCCTTCAGCAAGACCGGAAAGGAAAGGGGCAGATGTCAGAATAAGAAGGTGGAGGGACAGGAAGAAGGACAAGCTAGAAGTTGATTCATGAAGCCAGGTGGGTGGAGAGGATGAAGTAAGCTGGGTGGTGACTGATGGAAAAGGTAAAGGGCTGGAGAAGAACGAATCTGATAGGAAAGAAAAGTGGACCATAGGAGAAGGGAAGGAGGAGGGGCACTGGGGAACTGAGGTGAAGAGATAAGAGGGAGGGGAAAATAAATTACTTAAGAAATCTATGTCCATGCCATCATACTGGAGGCTACCTAGATGGAATATAAGGTGTTGCTCCTCCAACATGAGAGTGGCCTCATTGTGGCAGATTTGTCATCTAAAAAGCCTCACCCTGAGATCAGCAACAGTTTGCTACAACTACAGGGACAACCAGCACTGAATAGACCCAAATCCAGAGAGAAACAGAACCACAAGACTTAACAATATGTATGAGAGAATGGAGCCAACGATGTTCAATGTACACATGACAATAAAAATCTCTAATCACTGACAAATTCAGAACAATGAACAATGATTGTTTTTTTTTTGTTCAGCAGTACCAGAATCTGGTGTTCTTTGTTTTTAATAAGGTATTAATTGAATTAATGAATTTTTAGCAACAATTTGTAGTTTCACAAACATAGTTTGTATTTTTAACTTCTAATGCTACCCTGACACTGTAATTTCCCTTGGGAATAAAGTTAGACTCCACCTGCTGGTGTCAAAGCAATATAACAATCACAAAGGTTTATCATCTTTCATTTTCATTGGCTAAGTGTTAAACATGCTATACCTACATCTTCTAATTGGCCCTTGCATATCCCAAGAATTTCTCAGTATAAAAGTGTCTGTCTCTGCAAAGATCGCCATCTTAGATCTTGTCTTTGTCTTAGTTTTTTGTTCAATAGTTTCGCATGCTCTGTGACTGTATCTTTGTTTTGAACTTTCAGACAGACAGACTTTATTGATCCCGAGGGAAATTGGGTTTCGTTACAGCTTCACCAACCAAGAATAGTGAAGAAATATAGCAATATAAAACCATAAATAATTAAATAAAAATAAGTTAATCTTGCCAAGTGGAAATAAATCCAGGACCAGCCTATTGGCTCAGGGTGTCTGACACTCCGAGGGAGGAGTTGTAAAGTTTGATGACCACAGGTAGGAATGACTTCTTATGACGCTCAGTGTTACATCTCGGACAATAAACGATCGTGAAGCAACAAGTTTTCAACTCATTCTTGGACCCCAAAAAGAAACTGCAGATCGAACATCACCAGATTCGACAGCAGAAATGACGCCCACTCATTCTCCCACGAATATGCAAGTTATGACCATGGTTTTACAGTAGTAAGAATACAGAAATAATAGACTAACCGACAGGTTCCCATTCGACCCTAGCTTCTGACCAATGAGAGCAGCATTTCCGCCCACATAGTGCTGTAAGGATGACAGAAAGAATAACAGTTAGGAATGCCTTCATCTCATCAGCAGAGTCAATTCAAGCTGTCAAAGACCATTGGTCTCAATAATGCAAGGGTGTAATCAGAAAACTTGAAACACTTTAATGGAGTCTGATCCACAAATTTATTCTCTCAAATTGTCCCCACCTACACTGACTAAACTGCTGGACATTCACTGTAAAGATTATGAAATAACTGCCTTCGGTTATAATAGAAATATTAAACCACAATTTTAGTGCTCTGTACAATTTTCTATTATTCTATTGAGCCCTGGGGAGAGTTGGCACCTTTGGGCCTATAGCCCGGGGGAAGAGTTGACATCTTCAAAGGTGGAAAAAGTTGTAAACATACAATATTAAAAAGTTAAAATGTGTCCGGAACTTGGTGGATCATAGGTACAATTGCTAGTTAATACCACATGTTTACAGGATCCTGAAGCATTTACAAAAGACTTCTTTGTAAGGACTAGCTCTCAGCTACTAAAGGTATTTTACTACGTGGCTTTTGGCAGCTTACCTAATCAGCCTTTTATAAACTCTAGCCAGCTATTGATTTACAAAGTGCAATATAGCTCATTTTAAATCTCACACCATTCTCCCGGAAACCGGTCAACTGTGTTTTGCTCTATACCACAGAAATGTGTAGACTGAAAGACTGTCAGAATAGCAGCACCATTTATGTAACATCATTTCATGGACCACAGCTTCACTCACTGGACCCAGGACTGCAAAAGATAATTTACTTATGCGTCTTAGACGTATTTGTTTCTGTATTATTTATTCAGAGATACAACATGGAACTCACCCTTTTGGCCCAATGAGCTGTGCTGTCCAGCCACTCACCTATTTAACCCTAGCCTAATCACAGGCCTAATCCATATACTTTCTCTATTTTAAATTACACAAATTTATGCATGAATTAAATCTTGCACAATGCATTTCACAACCTCCAGACAAAATGTTATTCACACAATTACAAAAAAATTATGACACAAAAGGCTATTCAGCTGCACATTCAAACCCCACCCAATTGCAACTTGCAGCAGTGTCCTGTATCAGGGCTCTTCAAACACTCATCTAAGTACTGTGTGTGCCTTCACTATTCCCTCAGGCAGAACGTGCCACACCCCATCACGCCTTTCTAATCCTTCTGCCAATTACTCTGGACCCTAGTTTTTGCCCACTGCTAGAGAAATAACTCCTTTCTATTTACACTAACAAGACTTTAATTTTAAACACCTAAAGTCTTTCTTCAGCCTTTACTACTCCGAAGAAATCATAGCTCATCCAATCTTTCCTGAAAGCAACAATTTTCTAGTCCTGGTAACATCTACGCCTCACATCTTTCTTGAAATGTGATGACCAGAACTGTGTATAATAGCTCAATCATGATCTAACTGGTTCTGCTTTTATATTTTAAACTTCAGCTAATAAAGCAAATATCTGTAAGGTTTTTCAGCCACCTTATTGATCTGTCTTGTGATCCAAGTGTGATTGGTTGAATCTACTCATCATTACCCTCTCATTTACTGCTGAGCGTCTTACATCATTTCACTTTCCCAAATGCATTATCTCACACTAAACTGGTTTAAATTACATTTGCCATTTAAACATAAAACATTCCAGCATAATAAAGCCCTTTAGCCTACAATGTTATGCTGACCTTTTAACCTACTCCAAGATCTAACCCTTCCCTCCCACAGAGCCCTCCATTTTTCTATCATCCATGTGCCTAAGAGTTGTTTAAAATGCCCCTAATGTATCTGCCTCCATCACCACCTGTCAGTACATTCCACACACCCACCACTCCAGTAAAAAAAATACTAGCTCTGATATGCACCCCTCACTTTCCTCCAATCGCTTAAAATTAAGTCCCCTCATATTGCCATTTCTGCCTTGGTAAAAGTCTCTGGCTGCTTACTCTATCTATGCCTCTTATTATCTTGTACACCTCTAATCAAGTCACCTCCCACCCTCCTTCACTCCAAAGAGAAAACCCCGAACTCCCTCAACTTATCCAAATGAACTTGACCATCCACATCTTTCTTCTATCTAAAGCTTTCCTCAGCACTGAATAGCCAAATAGAGTTACAACAAATTCCTGTTTGGTGGAAATTCACTTGCACAGGATAACCTTAACCTTCAAATTCAAATCATCCTACATTCATCTACTTGTCTCCTCAGAACAGCATATTCATTTCAGAGGCAAAGGCTAGGCGGTTAAACCCCATAAAACAGATTCTGGGTGCTGCAGGAGTTCCAGAGGGGTTTGTGTTGAAATGAAACCTTCAACCACTTTTGTCTGTTATAGACACACCAACACATCCTCATGCCATAGGTGTGTAAGATAAATAAATTTCTCTTTAAACTTAACGTCACCCCTCACATTCTGATCAAAATGCAGCCTTTCCCTAAATTCAATAAAAGCTTGCACCTTCAAAATGTTCCTTTTTTTTCTCTAAACTACAAACGTGTTGCATTTAAAAACTCCAATTCGTCTCATTTTGTCCTGCTGCTTCTACAGTTTTGGGCTTTTGCATTGCCTCTGTGCTTTAACATTGTACCTTCACCCATAGGTTGCTCGGTAAACAAAAGCTGCACCTTAGCTCCTGGGTACTTGGATGCAGCCAGAGCAATGTTCTGAAAGCGTTCCTTCTCAGCGAAGAATCGTTCGGCTGCCACTCCTTTCTCCATGAAATAAGAGAAAGTTTCCCTTAGATCTTCTGTCGACTGCAGTATGTCATGATCCGCTCGATTACCAGGGTTCAAGCCCAGAGCTGTTAAAAGGCCAACGCCGCACACCACCACATCCACACAGGCATTCACCCTGTCCGAGAGGAAGAAGCAGTCAGCACCACCACCACTCACAGCACACCAATACTCCAAGACAAGTGGCTCAAGACATGCTTGTAGCTCTTAACATCAAATGTTGGTCACACCCATGTGTTTTCAGTTAAAATTCAGTAAATGACAGAAACATACACCACAGTGCCAAGTCCTTATGGTTCACCTCGCCCATGCCAAATGTGATGCTCATCCTACCTGACTACACTACGACTGCTTCCCTTCATTCCTTCCCTATTTCTTTCCAAGTTATGTAACAGTACACTGGATTTGTTCTGATATTAATGCAGTACAAATTAATATTTTGTGATACCTCACATTTTTTAAATCTCCTCAGCACATTTTGAATTAACCAAATAAAACTGTATCAACCATTAAAAGTTATCTGGGTTGACTTGATGGGGAATCTCTTAATTCTCTTTGAATCCTCTGCAACTTGCAGAATGAACCACTGATCTAGAACTGATAACAATTGGCCAGCATCAACAGGAACATTGCCAACAATGGCAACAGTGAATAAAAAAAGTCAAAAATTTTCACCCCAGTGTCAAGAACCGAAACTCAGCGATAGTGCAAGGGCAACATCCCATCCACGCCGAGTCCTTATGCTGCAGCCGTCATCCTCTGCTTCTCCCCTCCAATCCTCCACTCATCCCTCAGAAACTGAAAAGGCCATTCAACCCCTTGTGCCTGCTTCTTCATTCAATAAGATTATGACTGAACTTTCACCTCAACAATACTTCCCAGCAATGACCCATATCTGCTGGTTCCCTTCACGAGCAAAAATCTATCAATCTCCATCTTGAATACAAATTCACTAACACACCTTACATGTTGCATTCTGTAATCATGATGTAGTCCCGCCTTTACTGATTGGTTAACCACTTTGTGGAACAGCTCCATTCAATCCTCAAGAGTGATCCCTGGCTTTCTGTTATTTTAATTCTCTATTATGCTCTCAATCTACTTTCCTTTGGCCTTGTAATTCTTCTGATCAATCCCATGAAAAACAGAACACACTCATTTTCTGTCAAGGCACGTTGCAGCCCTCAGGACTTAATGTTGAAGCCAGCTTTCCTGTTTGACCGAATTGGCTGATTTTGATGCAAAAACTCATACTGGGTACAGCAAGCATCTTTTATTTCACATTTTCTAATTTTTTTTTTACTTGCTACCAGCTCTGAAAGTAATCTTGCTTGGGCAACCTTAGTTTTACACTATCAAGTACATTGTTCTCTCTGCAAATTAGAACACATGTGCTTGCTCATCTTTCTAATTATAATGAAGAGGCACCACCCAAAATGGTCAACTCCATTCCTCATGCCATAAATGCTGACTGAACTGCGGTTCACTATCTGTTTCGCATTTCTGTCTTGAATATACTCAGTGAGAACCTCACAGCCTCCTTGAGCAATGAATCTGAACGGTTCTTTCTTTGGGTGAAGAAATGACTCATTTGTGCCCCAAGTAGTCAACCCTTACACAAGAACTTCTGCAGATTTTGGAAATCCAAAGCAACACACACAAAATGCTGGAAGAATCCAGGTTGGGCAACATCAATGAAAAGGAGCAAACAGCCAACATTTCGGGCTAAGACCCTTCATCAGGACTGAGAAGAAAGGGAGAAGTAGCCAGAATAAAAATGTGGAGAGTGGGGAAGGAGGCCAACTGGAAAATGAGAGCTGAAGCCAGGTCAAAGGCTGGAGAAGAAAAAAATCTGGTGGGAGAGGAGAGTGGAAAATGGAAGAAAGGGAAGGATAAGAGGGCCCCAGGGAAGTAATAGGCAGGTGAGAAGTAAAAGGTCAGAATGGGGGCAACACACACAAAATGCTGGAGGAACTCAGCAGGCCAGGCAGGACCTTTGGGGGAAAAAAGTATAGTCAACATTTTGTGCTGAAGGGTCCAGCCAAAGGTTTCCAGCCCGAAATGTTGACCGTACTATTTTTCCATCGATGCTGCCTGGCCTGCTGAGTTCTTCCAGCATTTTGTGTGCGTTGATCGGATTCCCAGCATTTGCAGGTTTTCTCTTGAGGTCAGAGTGGGGAATGGGGGGGGGGGGGGAGGAATTTGCTTACCACAAGGAGAAATCAATATTCATGCCATCAGGTTGGAGGGTATCCAAACAGAAGAATATAGGGTATACCCAGAAGAAGAAACCAACCAAGATGAGACCTTAAATCGACACGTTAGAACCCCTTATTTTGGGAATGGGACAACTGGTTTGAGACATCCAGTCAAGACTCAGGTCAACCCTGCATTCATCTATCAAACCTCATAAGAATGTTGTGCTCGTCAATAGATTACCTGGTGTGGATTTAGGTTCATTCTGCGTAATTACACCTCACAAGACAAACCAACTATCCTTGGAACCTACCTCGACCTCTCTGTTTCCTACACCAACTCTACACCTTCCATCCCTCCAAGCCTTCTCTCCTCATGCCCTTCCATACCACCCATCTCATCTGTGGACGCCCAGCTACCCTTCGTCTTGCCTCACACGTCCCTCACTCACCCCACGGCCACCTTGGTCCAGCCCACAGTCGGTGGAACGATCATCACGTTCCAGGCCTCGGCCAGAAGCTCCTCCGGCGTCTGTTCCGCCACCATACCAAGCACATTCTCGGACAGAAATCGTGTCACGGTCTCCGGAACCTCTAGCTGAAGAAATGAGCAGAGGAGGTGCAGCCACACGGCGAAGACCACCACGCCGACAGCAGCCCGCCACATCCTGCAGACCGGCTGCGGTCGACCGGAAACAACGCGCGTCACGCCCTATTCCCGCGCGTGCGCACGGCAGCCAACCAGTTGCAACCTGTTTCCATGACAATTGGCCTAGCCGCTGTGGAAGCCTAATCAAAAGGAAGACTTACAAAATGCTGGCCAAGCAGAATCTATAGAAAAGAGTAAACAGTCTGTCTCGTTCAAAGCTGAAGGCCAACGGTCGAGAGTTAAATCTGAATGAAAGAGTGAAAGAAGTGGCGATAAAATGTGGCCAGGAGCCTTGGACGTAACTACTAATAAGCCCGACATTTGACAAGCTACACACTTCCTTTCAGTGAACCGCACTAAACCGAGGCTTCATCGCCAGGCCTCACCAGCTGGCTGGCGGTGAGAGGGGCCTTCCCAGTCAGATCTTTCCTGTACGCTCGGAACATTGTCTCCACACCCCGCTACCCACGGGAAGGCTGTAGAGGGGCGGAATCAGTAACCCACCTCTTTGCACACTGGGTTCGCGGAGAAGGTGTGAAGGAGGCTGAACGGGATGGTGTCACAGCAGCTGCGTACTAGAGGACTCTCTGCTCTGCAGGCTGTTCCCGGGGACGCACACGGAGAGAAACATCTGTTGCTGGCAGATCATCAACTCGGTGAAAGACGCTCTTTGGTCTGCCCAAAACTTGATGGTCTGCCGGCGCATCGAGATGTCCGTGGCAGAATGCTGCCGACTGGCACGTTCCCGGCTGAGGGACGCACTGAAACTTGGTACAACCACCGCAAAGGCCCGATGGGGAAGGACCACGGTTTAGGGTTCCACGCCCGTGGGAGTGAGAAGGGGTTGGGTGGCTGGGAGTATACCCTTCAACAATGTTTGTACAATATCAGAGTGCCACGTGAGTGGCTGAAATTATTCTACTGTAAATGTAATGGTAACGTCTGTAAAGAATTGAGAGTTATTGAATGGTTTATTGTAAATAATTTATTGTGAATATATTTTAATATAAAAAACAAGGCTTGTCCTACAGACGTTTCTGCTGCCTTGTTCCACGACCAAACAAAAGCTTCAGCAAATCTGCCAGAACAACAATGGCTCTAATTCAGGCCATTTATAATAACGGGGAATTATTATAGTGTGTGGGTTTAAACCACGCAAATAGATACTGGTGGTAATAGAAACATAGAAAACATATAGCACAATGCAGGCTTTGGCCCACAAAGCTGTGCCGAACATGTCCCTGCCTTACCCATAGCCCTCCATTTTTCTAAGCTCCATGCAGCCATCCAGAAATCTCTTCAAAGACCCTATCATTTCTACCTCCACCACTGACGCTGGCAGCCCATTCCAAGCACTCACCAGTCTTGAGTAAAAAAACTTACCCCCGACATCTCCTCTGTACCTACTTCCAAGCACCTTAAAACTATGCCCTTTTGTGCTAGCCATTTCAGCCCTGGCAAAAAAACCTCTGATCAATGCCTCTCATTATCTTGTACACTTCTATCAGGTCACCTCACAATCTATCTCACTCCAAGGAGAAAAGGCCAAGTTCACTCAACCTATTCTCATAAGGTATGCTCCCCAATCCAAGCAACATCCTTGTAAATCTCCTCTGCACCCTTTCTATGGTTTCTACATCCTTCCTGTAGTGAGGCGACCAGAATTGAGCACAGTGCTTCAAGTGGGATCTGACCAGACTCCTATATAGCTGCAACATTACCTTTCGGCTCTTAAACTCAGTCCCACAATTGATGAAGGCCAATGCACCATGCCTTCTTAACCGCTGAATCAACCTGCATAGCAGCTTTGAGTGTCCTATGGACTCAGAACCCAAGATCCCTCTGATCCTCCACACTGCCAAGAGTCTTATCACTAATGCTATATTCTGCCGTCATATTTGACCTACCAAAATGAACCACCTCACACTTATCTGGGTTGAACTCCATCTGCCACTTCTCAACCCAGTTTTGCATCCTATCATATAGAACATAGAATAGTACAGCACATTACAGGCCCTTCAGCCCACAATGTTGTGCCGACCCTCAAACCCTGCCTCCCATATAATCCCCCTACCTTAAATTCCTCCATATACCTGTCTAGTATAAACTTCACTAGTGTATCTGCCTCCACCACTGACTCAGGCAGTGCATTCCACGCACCAACCAAGAGTGAAAAACCTTCCTCTAATATCCCCCTTGAACTTCCCTCCCCTTACCTTAAAGCCATGTCCTCTTGTACTGAGCAGTGGTGCCCTGGGGAAAAGGCGCTGGCTGTCCACTCTATCTATTCCTCTTAATATCTTGTACACCTCTATCATGTCTCCTCTCATCCTCCTTCTCTCCAAAGAGTAAAGCCCTAGCTCCCTTAATCTCTGATCATAATCCATACTCTCTAAACCAGGCAGCATCCTGGTAAATCTCCTCTGTACCCTTTCCAATGCTTCCACATCCTTCCTATAGTAAGGCGACCAGAACTGGACACAGTACTCCAAGTGTGGCCTAACTAGAGTTTTATAGAGCTGCATCATTACATCGCGTTTTTTAAACTCTATCCCTCGACTTATGAAAGCTAACACCCCATAAGCTTTCTTAACTACCCTATCTACCTGTGAGGTAACTTTCAGGGATCTGTGGACATGTACCCCCAGATCCCTCTGCTCCTCCACACTACCAAGTATCCTGCCATTTACTTTGTACTCTGCCTTGGAGTTTGTCCTTCCAAAGTGTACCACCTCACACTTCTCCGGGTTGAACTCCATCTGCCACTGGTCAGCCCACTTCTGCATCCTATCAATGTCTCTCTGCAATCTTTGACAATCCTCTACACTATCTACAACACCACCAATCTTTGTGTCATCTGCAAACTTGCCAACCCACCCTTCTAACCCCACATCCAGGTCGTTAACAAAAATCACGAAAAGTAAAGGTCCCAGAGCAGATCCTTGTGGGACACCACTAGTCACAACCCTCCAATCTGAATGTACTCCCTCCATCACGACACTCTGCCTTCTGCAGGCAAGCCAATTCTGAATCCACCTGGCCAAACTTCCCTGGATCCCATGCCTTCTGACTTTCTGAATAAGCCTACCGTGTGGAACCTTGTCAAATGCCTTACTAAAATCCATGTAGATCTCATCCACTGCACTACCCTCATCTATATGCCTGGTCACCTCCTCAAAAAAATCAGGCTTGTTAGGCACAATCTTCCCTTCACAAAGCCATGCTGACTGTCCCTGATAAGACCATGATTCTCTAGATGCCCATAGATCCTATCTCTAAGAATCTTTTCCAACAGCTTTCCCACCACAGATGTAAGACTCACTATCAGTGTCCCATTGTAACCTCTGACAGCCCTCCACACTATCCACAACACCCCCAATCTTTGTGACATCAGCAAATTTACTAACCTATTCCTCAACTTCCTCATCCAGGTTATTTATAAAAATCACCAAGAGTAGGGGTTCCAGAACACATCCCTGAGGCACACCACTCATCACTGGCCTCCATGCAGAATATGACCTGTCTACAACCACTAAGTCGTTAAGCATTACCTGTCTTTGACAAAGCCATGCTGACTATTCCTAATCATATTATGCCTCTCCAAATGTTCATAAATCCTGCCTCTCAGGATCTTCTCCATCAGCTTACTAACCACTGAAGTAAGACTCACTGGCCTATAATTTCCTGGGCTATCCTTACTCCCTTTCTTGAATAAGGGAACAACATCCTCAACCTTCCAATCCTCTGGAACATCTCCCATCCTCACTGATGGTGCAAAGATCATTACCAGAGGCTCAGCAATCTCCTCCCTCGTTTCCCACAGTAGCCTGGGGTACGTCCAGTCCGGTCCCGGTAACTTATCCAACTTGAAGCTTTCCAAAATCTTCAGCACATCCTCTTCCTTAGTATCTACATTCTCAAGCTTTTCAGTCCACTGCAAGTCATCCCTACAATCACCAAGATCCTTTTCTGTAGTGAATATTGAAACAAAGTATTCAATAAGTACCTTTGCTATCTCCTCCGGTTCCGTACACACTTTTCCACTGTAACACTTGATTAGTCCTATTCTCTCGCATCTTATCCTCTTACTCTTCATATACTTGTAGAATGCCTTGGGGTTTTCCTTAAACCTGTCCGCCAAGGCCTTCTCTCTTCTGGCTCTCCTAATTTCATTCTTAAGCGCCTTCCTGCTAGCCTTATAATCTTCTAGATTCCTATCATTACCTAGTTTTTTGAATCTCTCGTAAGCCCTTCTTTTCTTCTTGACTAGATTTACAACAGCCTTTGTACACCACAGATCTTGTACCCTACCATCCTTTCCATGTCTCATTGGAACATACCTACTCAGAACCCCATGCAAAAATCCCCTGAACATTTGCACATTTCTTCCATACATTTCCCTGAGATCATCTGTTTCCAATTTATGCTTCCAAGTTCCTGCCTGATAGCCTCATATTTCCCCTTACTCCAATTAAATGTTTCCCTAACTTGTCTGTTTCTATCCCTCTCTATGGTAAAGGAGATAGAATTGTGATCACTATCTCTAAAATGCTCTCCCACTGAGAGATCTGACACCTGACCAGGTTCATTTCCCAATACCAGATCAAGTACAGCCTCTCCTCTTGTAGGCTTATCTACATATTGTGTCCAGAAACCTTTCTGAACATACCTAACAAACTCCACCCCATCTAAACCCCTCATTCGAGGGAGATGCCAATCAATATTCGGGAAATTAAAATCTTCCACCGTAACAACCCTGTTATTATTACTCTTTTCCAGAATCTGTCTTCCTATCTACTCCTCAATGTCCCTGTTACCATTTGGTGCTCTATAAAAAACACCCAGTAGAGTTATTGACCCCTTCCTAATCCTAACTTCCACCCACAGAGACTCCATAGACAATCCCTCCTTGACTTTCTCCTTTTCTGCTGCCGTGACACTCTCTGATCAACAGTGCCATGCCCCCACCTCTTTTGCATCCCTATCCTTTCTGAAACATCTAAAGCCTGGCACTTGAAGTAGCCATTCCTGCCCCTGCACCATCCAAGTCTCTGTAACGGCCACAACATCATAGCTCCAAGTGCTGATACATGCTCTAAACTCATCCGCTTTATTCATGATGCTCTTTGCATTAAAATAGGCACATCTCAAACCATCGGTCTGAGCATGTCCCTTCTCTATCACCTACCTATTCTCCTTCTCACACTGTCTCCAAGCTTTCTCTATTTGTGAGCCAACCTCCCTTTCTTCCGTCACTTCAGTTCAGTTCCCACCCACCACCCCCCCCCCCCCCCACCTCCAGCAATTCTAATTTAAACTCTTCCCAAAAGCATTTGCAAACCTTCCTGCCAGGATATTGGTCCCCCTTGGATTCAAGTGCAACCCGTCATTTTTGTACAGGTCACTCCAGCCCTAGAAGAGGTCCCAATTATCCTGCTCCAATCCCTTAGCCACACATTTATCCTCCACCTCATTCCATGTATTCCTATACTCACTGTCACGTGGCATAGGCAGTAATCCCAAGATTAGTACCTTTGAGGTCCTGCTTTTCAACTTCTTTCCTAACTCACAGTATTCTGTCTTCAGGACCTCCTCCCTTTTCCTGCTATGTCGTTGGTACCAATATGTACCATGACCTCTGGCTGTTCTTCCCACTTCAGGCTATCGTGGACAATAGACAATAGACAGTAGGTGCAGGAGTAGGCCATTCAGCCCTTCTAGCCAGCATGGCCACTCACTGTGATCATGGCTGATCATACACAATCAGTACCCCGTTCCTGCCCTCTCCCCATATCCCTTGACCCCGCTATCTATAAGAGCTCTATCTAACTCTCTCTTGAATGCATCCAGAGACTTGGCCTCCACTGCCTTCTGGGGCAGAGCATTCCACATATCCACCACTCTCTGGGTGAAAAAGTTTTTCCGCATCTCAGTTCTAAATGGCCTACCCCTTATTCTTAAACTGTGGCCTCTAGTTCTGGACTCACCCATCAGCGGGAACATGCTTCCTGCCTCCAGTGTGTCCAATCCCTTAATAATCTTATATGTTTCAATCAGATCCCCTCTCATCCTTCTAAATTCCAGTGTATACAAGCCCAATCGCTCCAATCTTTCAACATATGACAGTCCCGCCATTCCAGGAATTAACCTTGTGAACCTACGCTGCACTCCCTCAATAGCAAGAATGTCCTTCCTCAAATTTGGAGACCAAAACTGCACACAATACTCCAGGTGGGGTCTCACCAGGGCCCTGTGCAGCTGCAGAAGGACCTCTTTACTCCTATACTCAATTCCTCTTGTTATAAAAGCCAGCATGCCATTAGCTTTCTTCACTGCCTGCTGTACCTGCATGCTTGCTTTCATTGGCTGATGTACAAGAACACCTAGATCTCATTGTACTTCCCCTTTTCCTAACTTGACTCCATTTAGATAGTAATCTGCCTTCCTGTTCTTGCCACCAAAGTGGATAACCTCACATTTATCCACATTAAACTGCATCTGCCATACATTTGCCCACTCACCCACCCTATCCAAGTCACCCTGCATTTTCATAACATCCACCTGACCCAGCTTTGTGTCATTAGCAAATTTGCTAATGTTACTTTTAATCCCTTCATCTAAATCATTAATGTATATTGTAAACAGCTGCGGTCCCAGCACCTTGCGGTACCCCACTGGTCACAGCCTGCCATTCCGAAAGGGACCCGTTAATCACTACTCTTTGTTTCCTGTCAGCCAGCCAATTTTCAATCCATGTCAGTATTCTGCCCCCAATACCATGTGCCCTAATTTTGCCCACTAATCTCCTATGTTGGACTTTATCAAAAGCTTTCTGGAAGTCCAGGTACACTACATACACTGGCTCTCCCTTGTCCATTTTCATAGACGCGATCAGAACCATTCCGGACCCTGGCACCTGGGAGGCAAACTACCATCCGTGTTTCTTTCCTGCATCCACAGAATCGCCTGCCTGACCCCCTATCACTGCTGCCATCCTCTTCCTTTCCCTACCCTTCTGAGCCATAGGGCCTAACCCTGTGCCAGAGGTACGACCACTGTTCCACCAGATAGGTCCCCCCCCCCCCAACAGTACTCAAGCAGGAATACTTATTGTTAAGGGGGACAGCCACTGGGTTACTCTCTGGTACCTGCTTCTTGCCCTTCCCTCTCCTGACTGTTAACCACTTCTCTGTCTCCTGTGGTCCTGGGGTGACTACTATAGCTACTCTCTATCACCTCTTCACTCTCCCTGACCAGACGAAGATCATCAAGCTGCAGCTCCAGTTCCCTAACACAGTCCCTAAGGAACTACAGCTCGATGCACCTGGTCGTCCAGGAGGCCAGGAGTCTCCAGGACCTCCCACTTCTGACACCAAGCACAGAAAACCGGCCTCACACACATACTGTCTGTCTTTATTTTAAGCAGATAACCTACCTGACCTCAACCTTTTATCATCAAAGCCTTCCTACTCTGTCTTCCACTATGCTGTCACTCGCTCTGTCATGCAACCAAAAACCCATCTCAAGATGCAAGATAGTTTATGTCATTTCCAATACACGAGGGGAAGGGAAAAAATAATTGCCTATGCAGCAAAAAAACAACAAAAATAAAGAACATGATAATAATAATAAATCACAATAGATATAAATACATAAGATAGCTTATATACATAGTTTGATAATACATCCACAAGGTGATTCTAGGCACAGGAGTGTCAGTACATAAGAACACAAGAAATAGGAGCAGGAGTAGGCCATCTGGCCCATTGAGCCTGCTCCGCCATTCAATAAGATCATGGCTGATCTGACCATGGACTCATCTCCACCCACCTGCCTTTTCCCCATAACCCTTAATTCCCCTACAATGCAAAAATCTATCCAACCTTGTCTTAAGTATGTTTACTGAGGTAGCCTCCACTGCTTCATTGGGCAGAGAATTCCACAGGTTCACCACTCTTTGGAAAAAGCAATTCCTCCTTATCCCTGTCCTAAATTTACTTACCTGAATCTTGAGGTTATGTTCCCTAGTTCTAGCCTCACCTACCAGTGGAAACAACTTTCCTGCCTCCATCTTACCTAATCCTTTCATAATGTTATATGTTTCTATAAAATCTCTCATTCTTCTGAATCCCAGCGAGTACAGTCCCAAGCAACTCAATCTCTCCTCATAGTCTCACTCCCTCATCTCTGGAATAAACCTGGTGAACCTCCTCTACACCGCCTCCAATGCCAACATAACCTTCCTCAAGTAAGGAGACCAGAACTGCACACAGTACTCCAGGTGCTGTACCAGTACCAGTACCCTGTACAGTCGCAGCATAACTCCCCTGCTCTTAAATTCAATCCCTCTAGCAATGAAAGCCAACATCCCATTTGCCTTCTTGATAGCCTGCAAACCAAACCTTTTCGATTCATGCACAAGCACTCCAAGTCCTTCTGCACAGCAGCATGCTGCAATCTTTTACCATTTAAATAATAATCTGTTCTTCCATTTTCCCTTCCAAAGTGGATGACCTCACATTTACCAACATTTTACTCCATCTGCCAGACACTTGCCCACACACTTAACCGATCTTTTTCTCTCTGCAGACTCTCCGTACCTTCTGCACAATTTGCTTTTCCCCTCAATTTAATGTCATCAGGAAACTTAGATACACCGCACTCGGTTCCCCTCTTCCAGATCGTTAATGTATATCGTGAACAGTTGTGAGCCCAGCACTGACCCCTGCAGCACACCGCTCACCACTGATTCCCAACCAGAGAAATAACCGTGTATCCCAACTCTCTGCTTTCCGTTAGTTAACCAATCCTCTATCCATGCTAATACATCACCCCCAACTCCATGCAACCTTAGCTTATAGATAAGTCTTTTATGTGGTACCTTTTTGAACGCCTTCTGGAAATACAAGTCCATCTGTTTCCCTCTATCCACTGTACTCATTATATCCACAAAGTTTACCAAACAGGACCTGCCTTTGCTGAATCCATGCTGCACCTGCCTGATGGATCCATTTCTTTCCAGATGCCTCACTATTTCTTATTTAATGATAAACCTCTATTTTAACCTCTGCCCTTTCTTTTGGTACCCTGGGATACATTCCATCAGGACCAGGAAACTTGTCTATCTTTAAGCCCAAGAGTTTGCTCAGCACTACCTCTTTAGTGGTAGCTATTGTATCGAGGTCCTCACCTCCCATTGCATCCATATCAGAATCAGATTTATTATCACCGGCAAGTGTCGTGAAATTTATTACTCCAGGCAGGCAACACAGGAATCAGGTGACTCTGACAGGAAATGATAAAGTCGTGGTGGTTGAGGGTGTGCAGTGGTGGGTTAGTGGCTGGAGCTTTACTGTTTGGGGATCAGCCTTACTGCTTGGGGAAAGTAACTGTTTTTGAGTCTGGTGGTCCTGGTGTGGATGCTACGTACCCTCCTTCTTGATGGGAGTGGGACAAACAAATGGTCCACGAGCAGGGTGGGTGGGATCTTTCGTGATATTTTTGGCCCTTTTCCAGCAACTTCCTGTACATATTACATTTTTTTAATCTGACAGTTTATCAGTTAGCACCAGTGGAGTAGAATACCATAAAACTGAATGCTCTTTTGTAATTGAAAATTTGTAAACAGTTCTGCAAGGATCCACAGTACTTTGGTTAATTTCTGTTACTAAAGTAGTGTCACTTAGTTCAGAAGACACAGAAACCTTCCATAAATTGTGAGGAACTGAAGCTCAACAGTGAAAGAGGAGCTGAAAGAAATCAGCATTAATTAAAAAGCTGTATTAGATGAATTAGAACCATAAGTCATCGGAGCAGAATTAGGCCATTCGGCCCATCGAGTCTGCTCTGCTATTCCATCATGGCTGATTTATTATTCCTCTTAATCACATTCTCCTACCTTCTGCCCATAATCTTTGACACCCTGATTAAACAAGAACCTATCAACCTCTGCTTTAAATATACCCAATGACTTGGCCTCCACAGCTAGCTGTGGCAATGAATTCCACAGATTCACCTCCCTCTGGCTAAAGATATTCCATCTTATCTCTGTTCTAAATGGACATCCCTCTATTCTGAGGCTGTGCCCCTTGGTCCTAGACTCACCCACTAGAGGAAACATCCTCTGCATATCCACTCTATCTTGGCCTTTCAATGAGATTCCCCCCTCATTCTTCTAAACTCCAGCAAGTACAGCCCCAGAGCCATAAAACAGTTTTTATACATTAACCCTTTCATTAATGGAATCATTCTCGTGAATCTCCCATGGACCTTCTCCAAAGTCATCTTTTCTTAGAATAAGGGGCCAAAATTGCTCACAATACTCAAAGAGCTGTCTGCCCAATGCCTTACAAAGCCTCAGCATCACATCTTCGCTCTTGTATCTAATCCTCTTGAAATGAATGCTGACATTACATTTGCCTTCCTAAACACCGACTCAACCTGCAAGTTAACATTGAGGGAATCCTGCACAAGGACTCCCAAATCCCTTTGCATCTCTGATTCTTGAATTTTCTCCCTGTTTAGAAAATAGTCTACACCTTCATTACTTCTACCAAAGTGCATGCCCATACACTTCCCTACACTGTATTCCATCTGGAACTTCTTTGGCATTCTCCTAATCTGTCCAAGTCTTTCTGCAGATTCCCTGCTTCCTCCACCTATCTTTGTATCATCTGCAAACTTGGCCACAAAGCCACCAATTCCATTATTCAAATCTTTGAATATATTTGAAAAGGAGCTGTCACAATAGGAGCTCTGCAGAACACCACTTCTCACAGCACCCAACCAGAAAAGGCCTCCTTTTTTCTGCTCTCTGCCTCCTGGCAGTCAGGAAATCTTTTATCCATGTTCATGTTCTGCCTGTAATATCATGGGCTCTTACCTTGTTAAGCAGTCTCATGTGCAGCACCTTGTCAAAGGCCTTCTGAAAATGTAAGTAAACAACATTCACGAGTCTCCTTTGTCTGTCCTACTTGTTATTTCCTCAAGGAATTCCAACAGATTTGTCGGGTAAGATTTCCCCTTTATGCTGACTTTGGCCTATTTTATCATGTGTCTCCAAGTACCCCAAAACCACATCCTTATTAATAGATTCCAACGTCTTTCCAGCCACTGAGGTCAGGCAATTAAGAGGACTGAAGAACAATAAATCCCCAGACCCCAATGATCTGTACCTTAGGTTTTGAAGAAGGTGACTTCGGGTGGATCTCTTTGAAAGCACATAGGTTCTAGAATAGTTTACACAAGTTGCGGTTGACAAATGTAACCCCTTTACCTAAAGAACAGAGGGAAAGAGGAAACACAAGCAGTTGCCCACATATCAGCAGTAGCAAATATGTTGGATTGATTTCTTAAGGATTGAACTTAACTGATGCTCTGTGCCTGTGGTGCTGTCACACACTTTCCAATGCACCTGTGCACACATATACAGTACCTGCACACATGGAAATAAACTCAGATCTGACTTTCACCAAGTTCAACTTGAATTTATCAAAAGGAAAGCATGCTTGACAAATCTGTTAGAATTTCTTGAGGTAAGAGTAAGTAGCAGAATTAATAAGGCCAAATGAATGGGTGTGGTGTTTTTGGAATTTGTTAAGAAGCCACACAGAATATTATAGAATACAGCTGGATTGCAAGGTATTGGGAATAACATACTGTCATGGACTGTGGATCAGTTATTAGACAGAAACCATCAGAAAGAAAAAATAGATCATTTTCAGATTAAGAGATTGTGGCTAATCTTTCTTCCAAAAAGATACTTCATTCATTATATATATATATATATATACACTAAATACAATTAGGTATATCTTTCTCAATCTTATTTTCTTTATAACAATCACTGATCTGACGTACAGCTTCATCCAGTTTCTGTTTTTCTGTCAGGGTCCGGTCTGGTCCAGAATCCGCATTCCAGATCTCGATCCGGTCCGAGGGCTCCGGACTCCGGGTCCTGCAGTTGTCCCTCCCATCACCTGTGATCTAGTTAGGACCCTCCTGGCTCAAGGAGGCACACCTGTAACTCATTGAGCTGCAGGTGTTTATAAGGGACCTTGGGACTGGGACCAGGCAGGTGGTTGTTTTGTTCTGTTTCCTGTTCTCTGCTGGCTCTGAACTCTTCTCTGCATTCTGTTATCCTGCCTGGGCTCAGATCTACTCCTCATCGTGCTTCTCTGCCCCGTACCAGTACTGCCAGGTTGGTCCTCTCCCCCACCTTTCTTCCCATGCACTGGTCCCGCTTCTCTGCTTGTTTGTGTTGTTCACGCGGTCGCGCTGTCTGCTGGCCTTTCCCGATTTTCCTGTTATCATGACTGTTGTGTTGGTCACCCTGGACCTATGCCCGTTCCTACCCCTTGCCTCTGTCAGGCAGGTCCGGGCGACCTGCCGCTGCCCAGCGGTGGTTCTGCCTGTTCCCATCCCTTGCCTCCGTCGGGCAGGCCTGGCCAGTCTGCCACTGCCCGGCGGAAGTTCTGCCCCATCCTCCTCTTCCGCCCGAACCCTGGGATTGTGCCCCGCACCCACCTAGGGGTCCGTGTTATGCCCGGGCCTCCAGTGTTACTGCCTGGGAAGCGACCCTACCCGGGACATACAGGGAGGGCTCTCCGCCAGCCTATCTAGCCACCTAGACCTGCCTGCCTGCCTGAACCCCAGGGACCTGTCTGCCTGCCTGCCTGAACCCTGGGAGCCTGTCTACCTGAACTCAAACTCCGGGAGCCTGCTCCGCTCTGCCTGCCTGAACTCCGGGAGCCTGCTCCGCTCTGCCTGCCTGACACTCTATCGACCTGAACCCCAGCTCTACCCTTAAATGCCATGGCATCCCCATCCAGTCCTCCCCCTAGTACTTCAGTGTCTGCGTCCTGCGTTTGGGCCCATCCGGCCGGGTTCCTGACATTTTCATGCAATTCAGATCCAAGACTCTCCTATTAATTGAAACATCAAGTTGCAGCAAAGATGAGGGTGTTATAGATAGAATTTCAGAAATATCGCTGACAGGGTTCCCATGGTGATGCAAAAGGTTGACTGAAGTTGAAGAGAGGAAAAACAAAGAAAGAGACTCTGTGAAATACGATCACAATGGTCAAAAAATCTGAAAACAAAAGGTGGCTGTTCTAAGTGGCCTCTGCTGAAAGGGAAAATATTACAGACAGAAAATGCTGCAGCAGAACTGCCCTGTGTACACACAGGAAGCACTTTGCCTGAAAATGTTGAACTTGGTATTGAGTCATGAAGGCCACAGTGTGTGCAGACAGAAAACAAGGTGCTCTGGGCCCCTCTGAAGCCATAGACAGAGAGTCAGAGCATAAATGGAATGGAGACTCAGACAGACAGACAGGAAATGGAACGGAGACTCAGACAGACAGACAGGAAATGGAACGGAGACTCAGACAGACAGATTGGAAATGGAACGGAGACACAGACAGATTGGAAATGGAACGGAGACTCAGACAAACAGAATGGAACTGGAATGGAGACATGGGCAGACAGAGTGAAAATTGGACGGACACTCCAACAGACAGTGTGGAAATGGAACAGAGACACAGACAGACAGAGTGGAATTGGAATGGAGACACAGACAGACAAACAGAGTAGAATTGGAACGTAGACACAGATGGACAGACAGAGTGGAAATGGAATGGAGATACAGACAGGCAGACAGTGGAAATGGAATGGAGATACAGACAGGCAGACAGAGTGGAAATGGAACGGAGACACAGACAGACAGAGTGGAAATGGAACAGAGACACAGATGGACAGACAGAGTTGAATTGGAATGGAGGCGCAGACAGACAGACGGTGTGGAAATCGAACGGAAACACAGACAGACAGAGTGGAAATGGGACAGAGACACAGACAGAGAGTGGAAATGGAACAGAGAGACAGACAGACAGATTTGAAATGGAAGGGATACATGGGCAGATAGAGAGTGGAAATGGAACAGAGACACAGACAGACAAATGTAGTGGAAATCTAACAGAGACACAGACGGACAGACAGTGGAAATGGTATCATGAAAAAGACAGACAGTCAGAGTGGACATGGAACGGAGACACAGACAGACAGCGTGGAAATGGAACAGAGACACAGACAGACAAATTTGAAATAGAAGGGAGACAGACAGACAGACAGAGTGGAAATGCAACAAGGACACAGACAGACGGAGTGGAATTGGAATGGAGGCCACAGACAGTCAGACAGAGTGGAAATGGAGCGGAGACACGGACTGTCAGAGTGGAAATGGAACAGAGACTCAGACAGACAGAGTGGAACTGGAGTGGAGACACCAACAGACAGAATGGAAATGGTACGGAGACACAGACAGACAGAAAGTGGAAATGGAACGCAGACACACAGACAGACAGAGTGGAAATGGAACAGAGAATCAGACAGACAGAGTGGAAATGGAACAGAGAATCAGACAGACAGAGTGGAAACGGAACTGAGACATAGACAGTCAGAGTGGAATTGGAGTGGAGACACAGACAGACAGTCAGAGTGGAAATGGAGTGGAGACACAGACAGACAGTCAGAGTGGAAATGGAGTGGAGACACAGACAGACAGTCAGAGTGGAAATGGAGTGGAGACACAGACAGACAGTCAGAGTGGAAATGGAGTGGAGACACAGACAGTTAGACAGAGTGAAAATGGAAAGGAGACACAGACAGACAATCTGAGTGGAAATGGAACGGAAACACAGGCAGACAGATTGGAAATGGAAATGGAACTGAGACACAGGCAGACAGAGTGGACGGAATGGAGACACAGACAGACAGACAGAGTGGAAATGGAGCGGAGACACAGACAGACAGAGTGGAAATGGAACAGAGACTCATACAGACAGAGTGGAAATGGAACGGAAACACAGATAGACAGACAGAGTGGAAATGGAACGGAGACACAGACAGACAGAGTGGAAATGGAACGGAGACTCATACAGACAGAGTGGAAATGGAATGGAGACACGGACTGTCAGAGTGGAAGTGGTGCATAGACACAGATAGACAGACAGAGTGGAAATGGAACAGAGACTCATACAGACAGAGTGGAAATGGAACAGAGACTCATACAGACAGAGTGGAAATGGAACGGAAACACAGATAGACAGAGTGGAAATGGAATGGAAACACAGATAGACAGACAGAGTGGAAATGGAACGGAAACACAGATAGACAGACAGAGTGGAAATGGAACGGAGACTCATACAGACAGAGTGGAAATGGAACGGAGACACAGATAGACAGAGTGGAAATGGAATGGAAACACAGATAGACAGATAGAGTGGAAATGGAACGGAGACTCATACAGACAGAGTGAAAATGGAAAGGAGACACAGACAATCTGAGTGGAAATGGAATGGAAACACAGGCAGACAGATTGGAAATGGAAATGGAACTGAGACACAGGCAGACAGAGTGGACATGGAATGGAGACACAGACAGACAGAGTGGAAATGGAACGGAGACTCATACAGACAGAGTGGAAATGGAACGGAAACACAGATAGACAGAGTGGAAATGGAGCGGAGACTCATACAGACAGAGTGGAAATGGAACGGAAACACAGATAGACAGACAGAGTGGAAATGGAACGGAAACACAGATAGACAGACAGAGTGGAAATGGAACGGAGACTCATACAGACAGAGTGGAAATGGAACGGAGACACGGACTGTCAGAGTGGAAGTGGTGCATAGACACAGATAGACAGACAGAGTGGAAATGGAACAGAGAATCAGACAGACAGAGTGGAAACGGAACTGAGACATAGACAGACAGACAGATTGGAATTGGAGTGGAGACACAGACAGACAGTGTGGAAATGGATACGGAGACACAAAGACAGAGTGGAAATGGAAAGGAGACACAGACAGACAATCAGAGTAGAAATGGAACGGAAATACAGGCAGACAGATTGGAAATGGAAATTGAACAGAGCACAGACAGAGACAGAGTCGAAATGGAACAGAGACAGACAGACGGAGTGGAAATGGAACAGAGACTCAGAGAGACGGAGTGGAAATGGAACAGAGACTCAGAGAGACGGAGTGGAAATGGAACTGAGACATAGACAGACGGAGTGGAAATGGAACTGGGACATAGACAGACAAAGTGGAAATGGAACGGAAACACAGACAGACAGACAAAGTGGAAATGGAACGGAGACACAGACAGACAGAGTGGAAATGGAAGTGAGACACAGATAGATAGACATAGTGGCAATGGAACGGAAACACAGACAGACTGACAGAGTGGAAATGGAACGGAGACACAGACAGACAGAGTGGAAATGGAATGCAGATACAGACAATCAGAGTGGAAACGGAATGGAGATGCAGACAGACAGAGTGAAAATGGAATGGAGACACAGACAGACAGACAGCGTGGAAATGGAACAGAGGCACAGACAGACAGAGTGGAAATAGAATGTAGAATTTAGGTGTTGGGGAATTGGAAAGTCAGCACCATTACTGTGGAATGAACAGTTACTTCTCAAAATGATCACCCGATCTGCATTTGCATTTTTTTGTGAGGAACTTGACCTTGGAGAGTAAATGCAGTAAATCAGATGGAAAGATCTGTTAGGGGTCACAACTTCACAGGGAGGACAATTTGGTACCCTGAATGGTGGAAAGAGACAAGGTCACAATGCAGGGGTTGCATCTCCTAAGTTGTAACTCTTGTGGGAAAGGAAGCATTGTTGGATGTGAAAGTAGAGTGATTGAAATATTGTAGTCAGCTCAGATCTCCCCACGTAAGAAGGGATGTAATTACAAACATAGTGGTTAGCACAACACTTTACAGTACCAGTGACATGGGTTCAGTTCTCACTGCTCCCTGTCAGCAGTTTGTACTCCTTCCCGTGACTGTGTCGGCTCCTTCTGGGTGCTCCGATTTCCTCTCACATTCCAAAGACACAGATTAATTGGTCATTGTAAATTGTCCCGTGATTAGGCTGCAATTAAATTGGGGGACTGCTGGGCAGTGTCTCGAAGGGCCTGATGGGCCTATTCTGCACTTTATATCAATCAATCAATCAATAAAAAAATAATAATTTGGGAGTGCAGCAAACATTTCCCAGCTTGATTCCTTGGCTGACAGCTTTGTTGTATGAGGGAGATTGTGTTTTAGCCTCAAACATAGTTTGATACAACCACACAGAAAGGCAGCCATTTGGATGTTCTGCTTCACTTTCTCCAGAGACCTGTATATATCTTAATGGAGCTGATCTGGTTTGAATTTCCCAATGAAATGGAAGAAGGCTTGGGGGAGTGTCTCAATGCAAGAGCTGTGTACTCTCTTTGAAATAATCAAACGTGCTTTTAATAAATCCACTCAAATTTCCTATGTTTGCTGTTCATTTTTATTCCAGCTGAGGTTTCAGTTCTAGTTTGAGGTTTTGGTTTTAGTTTTTAGTTTTTTTTAGTTTTTCGTTTTTTTAGTCTGGGGTTTTAGTTTGCAGCTAAACAGCACTAGTGCCTAACAAGATGGGGTGGGGGCAGGGCAGACAGCTGTGTAATGAATAGGTTTCTCTGCACAGAGAGCTGTGATCTGCAACTGCATTTGGGAATCTGAAATAAAAGAGAAAGATGGAAATTCTCAGCCAATCAGGAAGAAAGTGTAGAGGAGAGGAACTGGATTACCATTACAGTTCCAGATGGATGACCTCAAAGCATCACTGGCCAAACCTGGTGATCTGAAATTGTTAAGTTCCATGGCAGTGCTAACAATTGGAATGGGAGACAAGATGTTTTACTTTGAAACGTCAGACTGAAGATAGAACTCTTTGAGAACTGACTGGAGAAACCAAAGGCAGACTGGGTGATGGTGCAGCCAGCTTTTGGAAAGAGCACTCAATGTTCCCTCTCAGTTTTTATACAGCTGCACAGATAAACCATTCCTGTGAACAGGAAATTTGTACATGGACTTAAAACTGTGCAGCACTTTAAATGGCAAACATGAGGAAATCTGCAGATGCTGGAAATTCAAACAACACACACAAAATGCTGGTGGAACACAGCAGGCAGGCAGCATCTATAGGGAGAAGCACTGTCGACTTTTCGGGCCGAGACCCTTCGTCAGGACTAACTGACCTTCCTTTCAGTTAGTCCTGATGAAGGGTCTCGGCCCGAAACATCGACAGTGCTTCTCCCTATAGATGCTGCCTGGCCTGCTGTGTTCCACCAGCATTTTGTGTGTGTTGTTTAGCACTTTAAATGTTATTTTTTGTAATATGTATGCTATGATTCCACTCAATGACCAAACAACTTTTCCTTTTTCCTCCTTTTATTTTTCTCAAGTGCGGCAGTTTGATAGTTCCATTAGTTCCATCAACCATTAGTCATTAGGTGAGAAAACTGGCTGCGTCTCTGGACTTTGTAGACGGATTCTGACCTGCACAGACTCTGTTTCTCTAATAGACCGTTATGTCTTCAAACCAGGTGGCCCCTCCCGAAGGTTCCTGAACTCTTTTTAAACCTCGTGCCATTTCCCAGAAGCGCCTGCGCACAATGATCCCCGTGACAAAGCTAGCGCTAACCTAAATGCAGTGACAGCAGTGCTCTTTACCATGAAACAGTCTCTCAAGTTATTTAAAGTTCAGCATCTTACCGCAGATTCCAACACTGCTCCTGGACTGCCGCTGTGATGCTGTGGGTTTTGCCCAGTGTTCCGGGCAAAAGCAGCACTCAGGCAGCGGGTTCCATCTGGTCTATCAGTGGGTCCTTGCTATTACTTTTAAATTTTATTTTCTATTGCCTCTAGGTCCCAGTACTTTCTAGAAATTCTAGTTTGACTTGACAGTATGCTATGAATTCTTAGAATGAAAATTGAAAAACCAGATACTTTTGATTTTATTAATAGAAGGGATAATGAAACATGGTGCAACAAAGAAAATCTTTAACGTTTTGTAAAGTTTTTCTCATCTGTGTTTATTCCAGCTGCATGGCTACGTGCACAGGAGCATTTCAGTTACTGTGCAGCTTAGAGGCAACAATGTCCTGACCTGAGGAAGAGCTGACACTGACTGAATCTAACCCCAGGTTGTCACATACACTTAGCAGCCACCTTATTACCTGTCACATTCCCAAAGACTTCTGACATTATAAAGATAAACATGTGACCTGTGATTTGCAGCTCAGGTTCACTTCTGAACAGAGAAACAGTCACACAATCTGCCTTTGCTTTCTCCAGAACAGAAATGACCATCTAATTCAAAGCATTCAGTAGAAAAAAAGTTCAAAGTAAATTTATTATCCAAGTGTGTATATGTTGCCCTATACTACCCTGAGATTCATTTCTTCCAAGCATTTACAGTAGAACAAAGAAATACAATTGAATCATCGAAAAATGACACAGAAAAACTGACAATCAACCAGTGTGCAAAAGATGACAAATTGTGCAAATGTAAAAAATACTGTAATAATAATTAATAAAAATACAAAGATTATGAGTTGTAGAATCATTGAAAGTGAGTTCATAGGTTGTGGAATCAGTGCATTTGTGAATTGCTGTTTCACCTGAAAGGATAGTTTGGAGTCCTCTACACTGGGAAAGGATGAATTAGAAGGACAGAGCTTGCATCTCCTGTAGTTACAAGGAAAAGTGCTGTGAGTAAGGGAGTTGTTGCTGCATTGGAAGTGCAAATCAGGAAAAGTGAGCAGTATCTTCAGGACACTGAATGGGGATGAAAGGGAAGATGTGTTTGGTGATAAATCCCCTTGGATGTGGTGGAAATTATGGAGAACGATCCACTGAATGTGGAGGCTGGTGGGGTACAGGAGCCTGAAGACCCATATTCAATGAATCAGGAATAGCTTTTCCCCCTCCACCATCAGATTTCTGAGTGATCTAAGAACCCAATAATGCCATTAAGGAGTATTCTGAAGTTACGTGAATATAACAGATATTAATCCAGTCTTCAGTTGTTCATGCAAATTGTAGATTGCAAGCGGTAAATTGAAGTAAAAAGCACTCATTTGAAAATAAACAATACTGTCTGTGGATCATAGGCTGGCCTACATACTAAGAGATATAGTTTGCAGAATGGTGACCATAAGACACTTGGACAGAAGTTGTGTTAATTGGCCTGCATCAGTCAGGACAACAATGGGTTTAAGTAATTTGCACCATTGTAAACAAGATCAAGGAATAAACTCTCCTCGGGCTTCAAGCCAGGTACAGGTATTGATTATAGCCGACATTTCAATGACAAATGCTGCTTTCTTCTTCAGGGATTATTATTCGTCATGAAAGCACTAGATCCAAGTTCAAGGAAGCTTGCAGACCAGACTGATACTATCACTGAGCACATCAATTAGCTGCTCCATCTGGTTCACTGTCACAGAAGTTTTAGAATATTAATTTCTCCCAGCAAAGCATTTGACCCTTCATAGATCTCTTACCAGTTACAATGTGTTTCCATTGTAAAGCTGTGCCTCAGAGGAACCATTTGTCAACCGAAATTATTGAAGTAAACAATGTCATTGCAACTATTGAAATTGCAATGAACCACCTTTGATCTAAGGACATAAAAATATGATGTACTTTTGAGTTTGTGAGACCCTACGGAGAAGGTCTGTGGTTTCACTTCCGCAACCTCTCCAAACACTACCTCATTCACAGCATTTTTAAGCATTTACACTGTACTGCTCCTGCAAAAGAACAAATTTTACTTCATCCAAGACAGATAATAAATGTGGTAATGGGACCATCTTCCATTTCACCTGGAGACTCAAAATGAATCAAGTCCGGATGGTCTCCAAAGAAATAAAAACACAAACCACAGCCTTCACTCTGTGTGTGGCTGCCTTCAGTTTTGTGTAGAACACAGATATTGAAACATTGAGTGTCACTGTGTGCTGAAGATTCTGTAAATGCTGGAGGAACTCAGCAGGTCAGGCAGCATCTAAGGGGAGGGGGTGAGAGTAAACAAGTCCCGATGAAGGGTCTCGGCCCAAAACGTCGACTATTTCTTCTATTGATATAGACATTGATGCTGCCTGACCTGTTGAGTTCCTCCAGCATCCTGAGCATGTTAACTCTGAAGTTCCATCTTGAGCATGTTGCTCTGTATTTCCATCTTGAGCATGTTACTCTGTGCCTTGTGGGGCAGTTTATTAGGGAAAATGGCCATTGCCCTCAGTAATCATTATCTTGTTTTGGATCCTGCTGAAGGGGATGATCTGACAGAAGATGTCCACGGAGATCGGATCTCTGGCACTGAACTGGTTCCATGGAGCAGAAGGGAGAGAAGAAGATGAGGAATGCGGTAGCCATAGGGGATTCCATAGTGAGGGGAGCAGACAGGAGGTTCTATCAGCCTGATAGAGATAGCCACATGTGTGTTGCCTCCCAGGTGCTAAGGTACGGGATGTCTTGGATTGGGTGTAGAGAATTCTGAAGGGAGAAGGTAAACAGCCAGAAGTCTTGGTACACTTTGGTACCAATGACATAGGTAGAGAAAGGGAGGAGGTCCTGAAGAGAGAATTCAGGGAGTTGGGTAGGAAGTTGAAAAGCAGGATCTCCAGTGTAGTAATCTCGGGATTGCTGCCTGTGCCACGTGCTAATGAGCGCAAGAATAGCATGATCAGGCATATTTAATGTGTGGCTGATAGACTGGTGTAGGGGGCAAGGCTTCAGATTCCAGGATCATTGGGACCTCTTCTGGGAGAGATACAACCTGTATGAAAAGGACGGATTACACCTAAACCCAAAGGGGTCCAATATCCTAGCAGGCAGGTTTAATAGAGCTGTCAGGGAGGGTTTAAACTAATTTGGCGAGGGGATGTGAACTGGAGTCATAGGGCTGAGGAAGGGGAAAACAGAAATAAATCAAAGATAGCATGCATAATCACAGCCAGTGGGATGAGTTACAGGGCAATAGAGGCGTGGTGCAGTGAAAACAGAAAGCAACAAATACTGGACTGAATGTGTTATATCTGAATGCACACAGCATAAGAAATAAAATGGACAATCTTGAAACTCAGCTACAGATTGGCAAGTATGACATTCTGGCCATCTCTGAAATTTGGCTAAAGGATGGTTGTCATTGGGAGCTGATCGTCCAAGGATATATGTATTGGAAAGATTGGTTAGTAGGCAGAGGAGGTGGTGTGGCCCTGTGTATCTATGGGTTGTGTTAAGAAATGGCAAGGGTAAAAGGACCCTAATGGCAGTTGTATACAGGCCTCCAAACAGCAGCCGGGATGTGGATTACAAATTAAAGCAGGAGATAGAAAAGGCGTGTCAGAAAGGCAATGTCATGATAATCACTGGGAATTTTAACATGAAAGTGGATTAAGAAAACCAGGTCAGTACTGATCCTCAAGAGAGAGAATTTGTAGAATGTCTAAGGGATGGCTTTTTAGAACAGCTTGTTGTTGAGCCCACTAGGGGGATCGGATGTGTTGGATTAGGTGTTGTGCAATGATCTGGAGATGATGAGAGCTTGAAGTACAGGAACCTTTGGGGAATAGTGATCACAGTATGATCGTTCACTTTGAAATTTGAGAAGGAGAAACTAAATTCCAATGCATTTCAGTGGAATAAAGGAAATTACAATGGCATGAGAGGGGAACTGGCCAAGGTTGACTGGAAAGGGACACTAGCAGAAAGGACAGCAGAGCATCAATGGCTGGAGTTTCTACAAAAAGTGTGGGAAGTGCAAGACAGATATTCCAAATTCCAAATAAGAAGAAATTTTCAAATGGAAGAAGGACACTACCGCGGCTGACAAGTGAAGTCAAAGCCAAAGTAAAAGCAAAAGAGAGGGCATACAAGGAATCCAAAGCTAGTGGGAAGATAGAGGATTGGGAAGCTTTTAAAAACTTTCAGAAGGAAACTAAGAAGGTCATTAGGAAGGAAAAGACAAATTATGAAAGGAAGCTGGTGACTATTACTAAATAACTAAATATAATTACTAAAGATACTAAAAGCTTTTCTAAATATGTAAATGGCAATAGAGAGTTGAGGGTAAATATAGGACCAATAGAAAATGACAGTGGAGATTTGTAATGAGAGACACAGAGATGGCAAAGGAACTGAATGTGAATTTGCATCAGTCTTCACAGTGGAAGAGATCCACAGTATACCAGTCATTTAAGAGTATCAGGGAAGTGAAGTATATGCAGTGAAAATTACAACTGAGAAGGTGCTCAGGAGGTTTAATGGTCTGAGGGTGGATAAATCTCCTGGACCTGATGGAATGCACCCTTGGGTTCTGAAAGAAGTAGCTGGAGAGGTTGCAGAGGCATTAACTATGATCTTTCAAGAAATGATAGATTCTGGAATTGTACTGGATGACTGGAAAATTGCAAATATTACTGTGCTATTTAAGAAGGGTGGGAGGCAGCAGAAACTAAACTATAGACCTGTCAGCCTGTCATCAGTGGTTGGGATGGTGTTGGAATCGATTATTAGGGATGAGATTACGGAGTACCCGGAGGCATATGACAAGATAGGCCAAAGCCAGCATGGTTTCCTGAAAGGAAAATCCTGCCTGACGAACCTACCGCATTTTTTAAGGAAATTACAAGCAGGATAGACAAAGGAGATGCAGTGGATGTGGTGTACTTGGATTTTCAGGAGGCCTTTGACAAAGTACTGCACATGAGGCTGCTTAGCAAGATAAGAGCTCATGGAATTACAGGGGAGTTACTAGCACGGGTGGAGCATTGGCTGATCGGCAGAAAACAGAGAGTGGGAATAAACAGATCCTATTCTGGCTGGCTGCTGGTTACCAGTGGAGTTCTACAGGGGTTGGTGTTGGGACCGCTGCTTTTTACAATGTATGTCAATGATTTGGACTATGGGATTAATGGATTTGTGGGTAAATTTGCCAATGATACAAAGATATGTGGAGGAGTGGGTAGTGTTGAGGAAACAGAGAGACACGATAGTTTAGGGGAATGGGCAAAGAAGGTGCAAATGAAATACTATGTTGGAAAGTTATGGTCATGCACTTTGGTGGGAGAAATAAATGAACAGACTACTATTTAGATGGGGAGAGAATTCAAAACGCAGAGATGTAAAGGGACTTGGGAGATCTTGTGCAAGATACCCAAAAGGTTAACCTCCAGGTTGAGTCTGTGGTGAGTTGTGCTGAACATGTCCCTAGAACTTAGAACTACCTAGGTTTTACCCATAGCCCTCTATTCTTCTAACCACCATGTAGCTGTCCAAGGAGTCTCTCCAAAGACCCCATCATTTCTGCCTCTACCACCGCTGCCAGCAGCCCATTCCACGCACTCACCATTCTCTGCGTAAAAAACTTACCCATGATATCTCCCCTGTACCTACTTCCAAGCACTTTAAAACTATGCCCTCTCATGCTAACCATTTCAGCCCTGGGGAAAAGCCTCTGACTATCCACACAATCAATGCCTCTCATCATCTTATACACCTCTATCAAGTCACCTCTCATCCTCCTTCACTCCAAGGAGAAAAGGCCGAGTTCACTCAACCTATTCTCACAAGGCATGCTCCCCAATGCTCTTACAACATCCTTGTAAGTCTCCTCTGTACCCTTTCTATGGTCTCCACATCTTTTCTATAGTGAGGTGACCAGAATTGAGCACAGTACTCCAAGTGGGGTATGACCAGGGTCCTATATAGCTGCAACATTACCTCTTGGCTCCTAAACTCAATCCCATGATTGATGACGGCCAATGTACCATACACCTTCTTAACCACAGAGTTAACCTGCGTAGCAGCTTTGAGTGTCCTATGGATTCGGACCCCAAGATCCCTCTGATCCTCCACACTGCCAAGAGTCTTACCATTGATACTCTATTCTGCCGTCATATTTGACCTACCAAAATGAACCACTTCACACTTATCTGGGATGAACACCATCTGCCACTTCTCAGCCCAGTTTTGGATCCTATCAATGTCCCATTGTAACCTCTGACAGCCCTCCACACTATCCACAACACACCCAACCTCTGTGTCATCAGCAAGTTGACTAACCCATCCCTCCACTTCTTCATCCAGGTCATTTATAAAGATCACAAAGAGTAGGGGTCCCAGAGCAGATCCCTGGGGCACACCACTATGACCCGTCTACAACCACTCTTTGCCTTCTGTGGGCAAGCCAGTTCTAGATCCACAAAGCAATGTCCCCTTGGATCCCATGCCTCCTTACTTTCTCAATAAGCCTTGCATGGGGTACCTTATCAAATGCCTTGCTAAAATCCATATACACTACATCTATGGCTCTACCTTCATCAATGTTGACATTCATTTCTAGAGGTACAGAATATAAAAGCAGGGATGTGATGTTGAGGCTCTGTAAGGCACTCATGAGACCACACGGAGTATTGTGTGCAGTTTTAGAAACATAGAAAACCTACAGCACAATACAGGCCCTTCAGCCCACAAAGTTGTGCTGAACATGTCCCTACCTTAGAAATTACTAGGCTTACCCATAGCCCTCTATTTTTCTAAGCTCAATGTACCTATCCAAAAGTTTCTTAAAAGACTCTATCGTATCTGCCTTCACCACCGTTGCCGGCAGCCAATTCCACGCACTCACCACTCTCTGAGTAAAAAACTATTAGGGTCCGGTCCAGAGCCCGCCTTCCGGGTCTTGCTCCAGTCCGTGGATTCCGGACTCCAGGCCTTGCAGCCAGCCCTCCTGTCACCCGGAGCCATTGGATCATCCTGGCTTAAGGAGGTACATCTGTTGCCTATTAGTGGGCAGGTGTTTATAAGGGGCTCGGGGACTGAGCCTAGTTGGGGGGTTGTCCTGCTCTGAAGCTGGTTTAATTTGCTCTGTACCTGGTTCACCGGGTCTGTATCCTGCTCTGAAGCTGGTTTAATTTGCTCTGTACCTGGTTCACTGGGTCTGTATCCTGCTCTGCCCTGGTCCGCTGGATGGCTCTGTACCTGTTCTGTCTGGTTGGTCTTGTTCCCCTGCTTCTCTCGTGTGCGCTGGTCCTGCTGTTCTGCCTTATTCACCTTGCCCGTGCTGTCACACTGTCGGTTGCCTTTCCCAATTTACCGGTGTATCATGGTAGTCCTGCTGCTCACCCTGGACCCAGCTCCCTTCTGTTTTCTCGCCTCTGTTGGGTAAGCCAGGCTGTCGCCGTTACCTCTTGGGTGGATCTGTCCCTTCCTGTCCCTTGCCCCTGTTGGGTAAGCCAGGATGTTGCTGTTACCCTATAGGTAGGTTCTGCCCCTTCCTGCCCCTCGTCTCCGTCGGGGAAGCCAGGCCATCTGCCTACCCCTCACCTCAGATGGGTTGTGCCCCGCACCTGCCCAGGTGTCTGTGCCTTGCCCAGACCTCCGTGACTCTGCTTGGGAGGCGGTCCTGCCCAGGATGTGGCCCACCCTGAGGACTTTTACCCTTTCCTCCCCTTGTTCTGATGGGTTGTGCCCCGCACCTGCCCAGGTGTCCGTGCCTTGCCCAGGCCTCTGTGCTTCTGCCTGGGAGGTGGCCCTTCCCAGGATCCACGCGGCCCACCCTGAGGACTCCGACCCTTTCCACCCATTGCTCCCTATGGGTTGTGCCTGCACCTGCCCCAGGGTTCCGCATCTTGCCCGGGCCGCTGTGTTCCTGCCTGGGAGGTGGCCCTGCCCAGGAGTTATGCGCCCGCCCCAGGGGGCTCTTCTGCCCTGCCTGAACTCTGGGATCCTCCTGCTTCGCCTGACCTCTGGGATCCAGCCCCACCCGCATTACCCCTTGCATGCCATGGCATCCCCATCCTGTCCTACCCCTAGTACTTCAGTGCCTGCGTCCTGCATTTGTGTCCATTCCATGTCTGCTCCTGACAAACACTTACCCCTGACTTCTCCTCTGTACCCACTCCCCAGCACTGTATCCTCTTGTGGCAGCCATTTCAGCCCTGGGAAAAAGCCTCTGACTACCTATACGATCAATGCCTCTCATCTTGTACACAATCATCTTTGGGCTCCTTATTTTAGAAAGGATATACTGACATTGGAGAGGGTTCAGAGAAGAATGATTCCAGGAATGAAAAGGTTACCGTATGAGGAACATCCGGCAGCTCTTGGGCTGTATTCCCTGGAGTTCAGGAGAATGAAGGGGGTTCTCTTAGAAGGCCTGAATAGATTAGATATGGCAAAGTTATTTCCCATGGTAGGGGAGTCTAGGACAAGAGGGCACGACTTCAGGATTGAAGGACGTCCATTTAGAACAGAGATGTGGAGAAAAAACTTTAGTCAGAGAGTGGTAAACCTGTGGAATTTGTTGCCACGAGTGGCTGTGGAGGCCAAGTCATTGGGTACATTTATGGCAGAGATAGATAGGTTCCTGATTAGCCAGGGCATCAAAGGCAGGGGAGTGGAGATGACTGGAAGAATTGGATCAACCCATGACTGAATGACAGAGCTGACTCAATGGGCCAAATGGCCTACTTCTGATCCTATATCTTATGGTCTTATGGCATATTGTGTGTGCTGAAGTTCTTCTTGTTTGCTAGTTTCATTGCTGATGATTGTTGGATCTTTCCACAGTACTTTACCCTTGTGAAAATATTCCTGTGGAAACAAAGACATCCACCAGGCAGTCCACACAGACTGATCTGAAGGCATTGCAGAAAGAGTGGTGGATCCTGTGGAAGCTTCTCTCATCATATTGTCAGAATCAGAATCAGGTTTGTTATCACTGGCATGTGACGTGAAATTTGTTAACTTCGTAGCAGCAGTTCAATGAGATACATAACAGAAGAGAAAAAATAAAATAAAAATAATAAAAAAATAAATTAATAAATCAATTACTGTATATGTACATTGAATAGATTAAAAATGTGCAAGAAACAGAATTACTGTATATTTAAAAAAGTGAAGTAGTGTCCAAAGATTCAATGTCCACTTAGGCAGAGGGGAAGAAGCTGTTCCTGAATCGCTGAGTGTGTGCCTTCAGGCTTCTGTACCTCCAACCCGATGTTAACAGTGAGAAAAGGGCATGCCCTGGGTGCTGGAGGTCCTTAATAATGGAAACTGCCTTTCTGAGATGCCACTCCCTAAAGATGTCCTGGGTACTTTGTAGGCTAGTACCCAAGATGGAGCTGACTAGATTTCAGAATTCACAAACAAGCAACAACTTCTGTTAGTGAGAGCCCCCATCAGATCTATCCTGCCCAGCTCAGCCCTATCACACACTGTGCTCAAGATGGCTGCTGTGCAGATGAATGGTCAATCACCTCCTTGTGGACATTGTGTTTGACCTGCAAGTTAGGAAAGAGATGCAGTGGTGTATGGTCTCCCCAAAATCTATTGCTCTTCCAGAGTGAATGCTCATCAATATGTGGACAAAGTCAACTGCATGTTTGAATATGCAGGGGAAGAAGCAGGGGTTGAGGGATACACTGATATTCAGTGTTGACACTGCATAGGCTCCACCAAGAGGGACCACAATCTATGGCCATTTTGTCACTGGACTTAGAGGAGTTGGGCCCTAGGTGAAAATCTCCTTTTCTTTTTGTTTTACTCATGAAATGCTTGGAAATGAAAAGTAGTGGCTGATAAATCACAATTGAGAACACTGGAGTGTCTGTAATAGGAGTGGTAAACATGTCCCTGATGTGTTACTGTCTATTTTATGAACACAGTACTTTTTTTTTGTTTTGTACCACTAATTTTTACTGCAACACCAACAAGTTATATTCAATACAACCAGTTGCCAATTACACAGCCACCCCCTCTCTCTCCCCACCCTCTACCAACCAACTGAATGGTAGTGCATACACAGACAGAGCATTCCTATTTTAACAGAAGATCTTTTAAGTTAGATATCAAATTTGTCCAAAGTGTGTTTGGTCGTGCATCATTTACTCTTGCTGATGATAATTCCAGGTAGCTGCGTAAGAAATTCAAAGCTTTTGAACACTTGTAGGGAGAGTTTAATCCTCTAACAATGATACAATAGTAAGACTTTCTAATTTATCTGTGTTGGTCATCTTCACCAGATCTGTTGTTGTAAGTTGGTGGTGGAGCCCTGAGTTACCCCCTTCCCATTACCCCTCCCATTCAGCCCTTTACTTTGTAACATCTGTGAGTGTCACTTAGCAATGTCAATACTGAACATTAACCGCCCCCCTCTAGTGCCAGCACATTAGAAAGGCAAAGCGGTTCTCATAGACAATAATATCAAAGAGACGAGAAAAAACCTGGTCAAACCTATTAACCTATATAATTTAAACCGTTCCCATCTCAAATATATTATAACACATAATCAACACCCCAACAGCTCTCTTGCAGGAGACAGTTGCTTTAATAGACCGTCGCTTAGCGATGACGCCAGTGACGTCTTCTCTGGCACCCAGGAACGTAAACAAGTCGACTGGAGACATAACCTGAAACGAACATCTATCTACAGGCAGTCCCTGAGTTACGAATGTCCGACTTACGAACGACTCGTACTTACAAATGGAGGAAGGAGAACGCCGTCCACCAATTTAAGTCAGATCACGACACTGTCCACCATTTTAAGTCGTTGCCATTAACACTGTGTTGAGTGTGTAACTTTGTATTTGGCTTAAATTTTTCTTAGCAAGATTCACCCTGACCCCCCTTTTCCAGTCAGCACCGCCCTCACTTGTCCCATTTAACCTGATACAGTGCAGTGGACTTTAGGACCTGGGGGAGCTCACTACTGCTGAATCTGTTCCGTTGACGGAAAACGATCACGATTGAAAATAAGATTATTATTAAAACAGATTATTATCTGAACGGTGGCCGATTAGGAAAAGGGGAGGTGCAACGAGACCTGGGTGTCATTGTACACCAGTCATTGAAGGTGGGCATGCAGGTACAGCAGGCGGTGAAAAAGGCAAATGGTATGTTGGCATTCATAGCAAAAGGATTTGAGTACAGGAGCAGGGAGGTTCTACTGCAGTTGTACAAGGCCTTGGTTAGACCGCACCTAGAGTATTGTCTGCAGTTTTGGTCCCCTAATCTGAGGAAAGACATTCTTGCCATAGAGGGAGTACAGAGAAGGTTCACCAGATTGATTCCCGGGATAGCAGGACTTTCATATGAAGAAAGACTGGATCGACTAGGCTTATATGCACTGGAATTTAGAAGACTGAGGGGGGATCTTATTGAAACATATAAAATTCTAAAGGGATTGGACAGGCTAGATGTAGGAAGATTGTTTCCGATGTTGGGGAAGTCCAGAACGAGGGGTCACAGTTTAAGGATAAAGGGGAAGCCTTTTAGGACCGAGATGAGGAAAAACTTCATCACACCGAGAGTGGTGAATCTGTGGAATTCTCTGCCACAGGAAACAGTTGAGGCCGGTTCATCGGCTATATTTAAGAGGAAGTTAGATATGGCCCTTGTGGCTAAAGGGATCAGGGGGGTATGGAGAGAAAGCAGGTACAGGGTTCTGAGTTGGATGATCAGCCATGATCATACTGAATGGCAGTGCAGGCTCGAAGGGCCGAAGGGCCTACTCCTGCACCTACTTTCTATGTTTCTATGTTTCTAAAGTGGAAATAATAAAGCGATCAGAAAGAGGTAAAATGTCATCAGTCACCGGAAAGGCGTTAGGCTACAGTTGGTCAATGATCGGATCAATTTTAAAGGATAAAGTGAGAACAATAGAGCATGTGAAAGGTCCTGCCCCGATGAAAACTACAATTATTACTAAGCAACACAGTGGTTTAATTATTTAAATACATACCTTTCTTAAGCATTTTGTATGCATAAAGGTAAAATATATACTATATACTAAGACAAACGTTTGACTAACTGATGCTAAATAATACCGGATGTACTTGTTCTGACTTACATACAAATCTGACTTAAAGACGGACTCAGGAACCGAACTTGTTCGTAACCCGGGGACTGCCTGTATATACTACTGAACTTTCATGCTCTGTCTGTCTGTTTGTGACCTCCAATTAGCCCAAATGGTGCATTACAGCGGCATTTTTTTGACTAAGTCGACTTAAAACGCACTAACTTACAGAATGCATGCAAAGTTCAGGGTTGTATGTTTGTATAAAATTGCTCACTTGTCAATCAACAGGTCCCGCTTTCCACAACCCGAGCCGATTCCACCTCCCATGGAAGCCGCGACGTGACACCAGGATGCATGCACACGGCCAGCCTCAGAAGCGACTCACGATGCTCACAGAGCTGATTCCACCTTCCATGGAGGCCGCGACGTGACACCAGGATGCTTATGCACGGCCAGCCTCAGAAGCGACACCAACTGGAGCAAAAGGGCAGGGCAGCTCTATTTCGAGCGGTCACATTCTGCTGATCACCATCAGCATGTGCAGGATTGGGACAGATCAAACTGCGACTCATCAATAAGAGATAATTAAATCATATTGTAATGACGTACTTTGAGACACCCATCAAATTCTTTGTTGCCATCAAAGAACAGCGGTGATTATATCACGTCCATTTAGGACAGCGCCAACCACATCATCAAGTATAATCAGCATCCTGGAGGCTTTGGTGTTACTGCTTCGTATCTTCTATCCAGCATCAGGGTAAAAAAAATATGATCAGCCTAACTATGCCGTGTGGAAAGAGAAGGGGGCATTATGGTCAAGAGATGATGCCAAACGTCGTTGGGAAGGGGCAAGGAGAGGGAGAGAATCAGATGAGGCCAGGGCTGCACGACTCCAGGATCACAGAGTCAGGACAAAAAAGATGAGAGAAGAAGAGACAGAGGAAGAGAGGCATGCGCGGCACTGGGGGTTGAAAGGGCTGCACGTCTCCAGAATGACATCGAGAGGCACAAGGGTGGCAGATCAACCAGAAATGCTGCCATCAAAAGTGTCCATCATTAAACGAGGAGGAGCTATATTTGCTTTGCTATGTGTTGTACTTCTTTAATAAACTGAGGTATTCTTCTTCAATTTCCAAGGCAAAGCGATACCAATAGCATTCAGGAAAATGTAATGTTCATTCTGGTCACATCAGACTGCACTACCCTTCTCTCAAAGGGTGCCCCAACGGGTCACCCCATTGTCTAGTGTACAACTAAAGTTATTCAGAACAAACTGCTGTTTTTCAGCTTCATTCTTGATGAAGTATGACCTTTGGGTGTGTTGAATATCACCTTAGAAAGTAAAAAGTATATTTGAGGCAGACTTATATCACATGTTCATGTTATCCTTGTACTAACAAGTGAACTGAGCCATTGCCTTAAAACTCTGACCTGCAATACTCAGGAACAAACTGGCCCCTTCATTAACTAAATACAAAAGTGCCTCAAATGACTTTCCAATAAAAGAATAACCAGAAAACTTCATGCCTAGGACGTTAACTTGCCCGTACTGTTAGACTGCGCATACAGGCTGGTCCAAGCTCTTACTGCAGTTCTATCTCCACCTGAGGGGCATGTGGTCTTTGCCCAGAGTCTTCTTCCACATCTCCCAGCACCGATGATTTTAGGGCTTCTAACAACACACACAAAATGCTGGTGGAACACAGCAGGCCAGGCAGCATCTATAAGGAGAAGCACTGTCGACATTTTGGGCTGAGACCCTTCGACAGTGCTTCTCCTTATAGATGCTGCCTGCCTGCTGTGTTCCACCAGCATTTTGTGTGTGTTGTTTGAATTTCCAGCATCTGCAGATTTCCTCGTGTTTGCATTTTAGAGCTTCTTTCGCGTCCTCTGCCAAGTTAAACGACATCTTCATGCCCTTGATATTCACTCTCAAAATCGCCGGGTATATAAGGAACGAGTCAGTCCCCTTCTGTCGAAGCTTAGCACGGATCTCCTTGTATGCCTGCCATTCCTGCATCATGCCAGGGCTGTAGTCGGCGAAGAACTGCAGCTGGGTGCCATCAGGGAGAGTAGGTTTGTCTTTCCTCGAGCCCTCCAGGATAGCCTGCCGGTCGGTGTACGGTAGAAGCCTAAAGACCATGGTCTGCGGTCTTGAGGTGTTGTTGGAAAAGATCCTATGTGCTCTATCGATTTCCAGTTGGGTGCTGTGGGAGTTCTTGAGTACTGGAGTCCAATTAGGCAGCATCTCCTGGAGGCAGCCTCTCGGATCGTCGCCCTCTGCGCCTGTTGGTAAGTTGACCAGCCGCATATTGTTTCTCCTGGATCTATCCTCCAAGTCGTTTAGCTTCTTCCGTATCTTAGTCACCTCCGCGAGACAGAAGCTAGTATCTTTCTCATTCTTGCTTGAACTAACCTGAATGTTGTCTATTTTGTTGAAGACCGTGCTAAACTTTTTAGCATGAATGTCTGCTTGCTCCTTTAATGACCGAAGAATGTTGCCATTCTCTGCCATATGCTTCTGTATGGAGTCGAGACCCTTTTCCAGCAACAACTTTAGCAAGTGGGCTACCGTTTCTTGCAGCCATTCCATCTTCATTGCCATTGCTTGCTTAATTAGCATAGCTATTTCCTTGGATGAATCGCTAGCTTGGTGTCATCTGCTGGTATCTTGTTTCTTGGTTGAATTTGGATCTCTTTTTGAGGTCATGTCTTTAGTTAGATCTTTCTCCAACTCAAACTTGTAGTAAGACCGTCTATGAGCCCTAAAGAATGTGAAAAAGGACGGTTTAAAAATGCAAACACGAGGAAATCTGCAGATGCTGGAAATTCAAGCAACACGCACAAAATGCTGGTGGAACACAGCAGGCTAGGCAGCATCTATAGGAAGAAATACAGTCACGTTTCCGGCTGAGACCCTTTGTCAGGACTAACTGAAAGAAAAGATAGTAAGAGATTTGAAAGTGGGAGGGGGAGGGGGAGATCCGAAATGATAGGAGAAGACAGGAGGGGGAAGGATGAAGCTAGGAGCTGGGAAGTTGGATACAAAAGGGATACAGAGCTGGAGAAGGGAAAGGATCATGGGACGGGAGGCCTAGGGTGAAAGAAAGGGGGAAGGGAGCACCAGAGGGAGATGGAGAACAGGCAAGGAGTGATTGTGAGAGGGGCAGAGGGAGAAAAAGAGGAGAGGGGTGAGATAAATAAATAAATAGATAGATAGACAGATAGATAAATAAATGAATGAATGATGGGGTAAGAATGGGAGGAGGGGCATTAACAGAAGTTAGAGAAATTGATGTTCATGCCATCAGGTTGGAGGCTATCCAGACAGAATGTAAGATGTTATTCCTCCAACCTGAGTGTAGTTTCATCTTGACAATAAAGGATGGACATACCAAAATGGGAATGGGACGTGGAATTAAAATGTGTGGCCACTGGGAGATCCTGCTTTCTCTGGTGAACAGAGCGTAGGTGTTCAGCGAAACGGTCTCCCAGTCTGCGTCGGGTCTCACCAATATATAGAAGGCCATACTGGGATCACTCCCTACGTGACTCCCTTGTCCATTCGTCCCCCCCATCCCTTCCCACCAATCTCCCTCCTGGCACTTAACCTTGTAAGTTGAACAAGTGCCACATCTGCCCTTACACTTCCTCTCTCACCACCATTCAGGGCCCCAGACAGTCCTTCCAGGTGAGGCGACACTTCACCTGTGAGTTGGCTAGTGTGGTATACTGTGTCTAGTGCTCTCGGTGCGGCCATCTTCCTCTGGTGCTCCTCTCCCACTTTCTTTCTCCCTAGGCCTCCCGTCCCATGATCCTTTCCCTTCTCCAGCTCTGTATCCCTTTTGCCAATCACCTTTCCAGCTCTTAGCTTCATCCCTCCCTCTCCTGTCTTCTCCTATCATTTCGGATCTCCCCCTCCCCCTCCCACTTTCAAACCTCCTACTATCTTTTCTTTCAGTTAGTCCTGACGAAGGGACTCGGCCCAAAATGTCGACTGTTCTTCTTCCTGTGGATTTTGCCTGGCCTGCTGTGTTCCAGCAGAAAAGGGAGGGTTATAAGTCACTGCTCAGTGCTGTGCTGCCATCTTGCCTCGTGCCTCAACGGAAGTCCCTACATTTTTTTGGTAATTTATAATTTCCCTAAGGGTGGGAAACACATATCTCTAGACCTTGGATCTGCTGGAAATATTATCCTGGATCAATCCATCTGCAATTTCAGGGGTTCCCAATCTTTTTCATGCCATGGACCCTTACCATCACCCAAAGGGTTCGTGGATGCCAGGTGGGCAACCCCTGGTCTACGTGGTGCCTTTTCTGTTATTTTGGAGGCATTTTTGCAGTTGTCACCTGGACTCACAAGGACAAGCTTTGGGGAGTGAGTTAAGGATCAACTACGAATGGGAAGTTTCCAATTCTACGCAATCCGTTTGCGCCGCTGGCGATATGTATATCGGGAGTCGCAGTTTGTTTTATCGCGGATAACTTTCCGTAGCATAGATTGCAAAATGACGTCACGACTCAGGCCGAAGCGTCTTGTGGCGCAGCCGCGAAAGAATCCGCAGCTCCTAAGTAGCTCGCCGTGATCGTATAGTGGTTAGTACTCTGCGTTGTGGCCGCAGCAACCTCGGTTCGAATCCGAGTCACGGCATTGCGGCGAAGCAATGACACGGCATTGGGAGTGTTCATTTTTCATGCCACAGTTTTACAAATGCAATGACACGGCGTTGGGAGTGTTCATTTTTCATGCCACAGTTTTACAAATTTTAAATTTGTTATTAAAAACATTCAAACAGTGATTTGATCATCAGGTCTCCATAAGAAGTGACCACACGGGTTGGTACGTTGTAGCAAAGGGACACTTCATCGGGACTGGGTTTGCCTGCAGTGGGAAACGATTTGCCAGTAGGAAGCAGTGATGGGAAAAGCCCAGGGGCTTGACTCTGGCAGACAGTTTTCAGGGCGAGATTCTGGACCGCCCGGACCTTGCTGGCAGAGTACGCCCCCAGCTGGGCTTCTGAGAGAACTGCAGCGCTTTCATCATTAACTTTTCCAGCCAGGACTTTGGAATGAGGCATTCAGTTTGATGAGTTCCCTGAAAATCGAGAAGCAGCAAACGCCGAAATCTACAATAAAAACATAAAGTACTGGAAACACGCAGCATGTCAGGTAGCATCTGTGAAAAGAGAAACTCTGATCCGTAACCCTCCCGGACATGCAGCATTTTCTGTTTTTGAAAGAACTATTGAATATCGGTCATATCACTGAGTAAGGCACAAAATAATGGAGGAACTCAGCAAGCCAGGCTCCTCCCTCACTACCATTCAGGGCTTGAACTCGGACACGGAGCCTAGACTTACTTGGACTCGGACACGGAGCCTGGACTTGGACTTGGATTCGGACACGGGAAAAAGGAAAAGAGAAAGAGAAAATCCCAAATGCCTGTGTTCAGATGGTTAAAACACCGCTGAAGAAGGAGGGGTCTGACCGAGTTCAAGAGGGACTTGAGAGATTTATTTCAAATGAGTTTGTGTCTGTGAAAGAGGGGTCAACTCCAGTTCCAGTGAGAATCTGGAGGGTTACTGGAGCTTTTCAGTCACAGATATTAAAGAGTGATTTGGAATTTGGTGTTGAGACAGAGACTGGTGAAGAGAATATTATCAAAGGTATTGGAAAGGGGACTGAGGCCGTACCCTTGCATAAGGTAATTTTGAAATGCGACTTGATATCCAGACCAGTCACAATAGGGGTACGATCTGAACTACCGCTAGACAATGTTGATGTCTTGCTCAGTAATGACCTTGCAGGTGGGGATGTTTACCCAGCAGTTCAGCTGACGAGCAAACCTGCTGCTGCTGAGGACCGGCCCAAAGATGCTGATGTGTATCCCGCCTGCGCAATAAGGCTGTTGAGAAAGGCTGTTGATGCTAATGTTGATTTATCCAAGACTTTCCTACCGTCCCTATGCCAACAGGACTTAGAGGGTAGTAAGGCTGAGGAGAGTAAGGAGAATGAGAAAGACTTGTCCTTGTTGAGGAAGAAATTTATAGAAGAACAAAATAAAGGTCCTGAAATTGTGGCTTTAAAAGAGAGAGCTCTCTCTGAGGATAAAATTCAGAATGAGTCGGTGGGATATTATCTTAAAGATGGGGTGTTAATGAGGAAGTGGAGACCAGCCACTGTGCCTGCAAGTGGAGGATTGGGCTATTGTGCACCAGGTAGTGGTTCTAAAAGTTTACAGGACTGAAATTTTAAACCTGGCCCATAAGATGCCTTTAGGTGGACATTTCCGAGTAAAGAAAACAGTGCACAGGATTATGAGAGAATTTTATTGGCCTAACATGAGGAAAGATATTGTCAATTATTGTAGAGGGTGTCATACGTGCCAGATGGTGGGAAAACCTAATCAGGCCATCCCAAAAGCACCACTTTGGCCAATACCTGCGTTTGGTGAACCATTTTCCAGGGTCATAGTGGATTGTGTAGGCCCATTGCCAAAGACTGCAGCTGGTCATCAGTACTTGTTAACAATTATGTGTGCTGCATCTAGGTTCTCTGAAGCCGTGCCTGTCAGGAACATCCAGGCCAAGACTGTGGTAAAGGCACTCAGCAAGTTTTTCGCACTGGTAGGTCTGCCTAAAGAAATTCAATTGGACCAGGGTAGTAATTTTACTTCAGGAACATTCCAGCAGCTGGGGGCTAAACAAATTGTGTCATCTGCCTACCACCCAGAGTCTCAAGGGGCTTTGGAGCGCTTTCATTCCACTTTAAAGACCATGATTAAAACCTACTGTTATGAGAATGACAGGGACTGGGATGAAGGGATACACTTATTACTTTTTGCCGTGATAGACACCATTCAAGGGTGAATGGGGTTTAGTCCATTTGAGCTCATTTTCGGCCATAGGCCCAAAGGACCTTTGACCTTGCTCAGAGAGCAATGGTCTAATCCAAAAGTGTGTGTCAGTGTGTTAGATTATGTTTTGAAATTCCGGGAAAGACTTAACAAGGCTTGTGACCTTGCCAAGAAGAATCTGCAAAACTCCCAAATTAAAATGAAACATTGGTTTGATAAGAGAGCGAGGGAGCAGATGTTCGAGGTTGGAAATAAAGTGCTGGTTCTGTTCGCCCTTGAGACCAACCCCCTCCAAGCACAATTTCATGGACCATACTGCATAATTAAGGAAATTGATTGGCTGAATAATGTTATTGAAACTCCGGACAGAAGGAAGGCGACCCAATTAGTACATGTAAACATGCTGAAGCCTTATTATGACTCTGAGATGGTACCAATAAGTACTGTTACTAAAACAAATGGGGCTGTGAAATTCGATAATGAGGTGCAAGATCATTTTGACAAACTGAATATTGTATCAACAAGACTTGAGAATTCCACTATTCTGAAAGACCTCACTGATAAAGTCTGTCATACAGAGCCTGCACAGAGGGAACAATTGCAAGAACTAATTAGCAAGCATAAAGATTTATTTTCTGACATTCCAAGACGGTGCACAGTTGCAGTGCATGACATCATTATAAATTCAGCCCAGCCCATTAAACAGCATCCTTACAGAATGAACTTCGAGAAAATAAAAGGGGTTGAAAAGGAAATTGACTACATGCTGGCAACCGGTATCATTAGGCAATCTACCTCAGACTGGGCGTCGCCCTGCGTTCTTGTGCCTAAAACGGACGATACATGAGATTCTGTACCGACTACAGGAATATCAATGCAATAACCAAGACAGATGCTTATCCCATCCCGAGAGTGGATGACTATATTGATAAAGTGGGGAAGGCTAAGAACCTCACAAACATTGACTTGCTAAAAGGATATTGGTGTGTTCCTTTGACCGACAGGCCAGAGAAATCTTAGCATTTATCACACCTTCAGGGTTGTATGAATATAATGTTTTACCCTTCAGGATGAAAAATGCTCCAGGGCCATTTCAAAGAATGATCAATTCTGTGATTAGAGGTTTGGAAAACACAGGGGTTTATATCGATGATTTAGTGGTCTGGAATGACACGTGGGAAGAGCATATTGCAGCCGTAGAAAAACTGTTTGTAAGGCTGTCCAAGGCCAATTTTACTGTGAACCTCGCTAAAAGTGAGTTTGGCCATGCCGCAGTTACATATCTGGGCTATGTAGTAGGCCAGGGCCAACTGGCTCCTGTACAGGCCAAGGTTCAAGCTATTGCTGAGGTTCCTGTTCCGACTGGCAAGAAAGCGTTAAGAAGGATTTTAGGAATGGTGGGGTATTACCGAAAGTTTTGTAAGAACTTGCGGATATCGCTCTTCCCCTAACAAAACTCTAGGGAAGAGTGAAAGATTGACCTTCTGGACTGACCTTTGCCAGAAGGCATTTGAATGTCTGAAAACCATCCTGTGCTCAAAGCACCTGATTTTTCCAAGCCATTCTCTATAGCAACAGACGCTAGTGATGAAGCTGCTGGGGCAGTACTGTTACAGAAGGGTGTGGATGACATTGAACATCCAGTAGCTTATTTCTCAAAGAAATTTAATGTGCACCAGAAAAATTATTCCACTGTTGAAAAGGAGTTGCTATCACTTATTCTGGCTTTACAACATTTTAAGGTCTATATTTGTCCTGCCCAGAGACCACTTGTGGTTTACACGGATCACAATCCGTTGGTGTTTCTAACTAAAATGAAGGATAAGAATAGAACATAGAACAGTACAGCACAGTACAGGCCCTTCGGCCCACAATGTTGTGCCAACCCTCAAACCCTGCCTCCCATATAACCCCCCACCTTAAATTCCTCCATATACCTGTCTAGTAGTCTCTTAAACTTCACTAGTGTATCTGCTTCCACCACTGACTCAGGCAGTGCATTCCACACACCAACCACTCTCTGAGTGAAAAACCTTCCTCTAATATCCCCCTTGACCTTCCCTCCCCTTACCTTAAAGCCGTGTCCTCTTGTACTGAGCAGTGGTGCCCTGGGGAAGAGGCGCTGGCTGTCCACTCTATCTATTCCTCTTAATATCTTGTACACCTCTATCATGTCTCTTCTCATCCTCCTTCTCTCCAAAGAGTAAAGCCCTAGCTCCCTTAATCTCTGATCATAATCCATACTCTCTAAACCAGGCAGCATCTTGGTAAATCTCCTCTGTACCCTTTCCAATGCTTCCACATCCTTCCTATACTGAGGCGACCAGAACTGGACGCAGTACTCCAAATGTGGCCTAACTAGAGTTTTATAGAGCTGCATCATTACATCGCATTTTTTAAACTCTATCCCTCGACTTATGAAAGTTAACACCCCATAAGCTTTCTTAACTACCCTATCTACCTGTGAGGCAACTTTCAGGGATCTGTGGACATGTACCCCAGATCCCTCTGCTCCTCAACACTGCCAAGTATCCTGCCAATTACTTTGTACTCTGCCTTGGAGTTTGTCCTTCCAAAGTGTACCACCTCACACTTCTCCGGGTTGAACTCCATCTGCCACTTCTCAGCCCACTTCTGCATCCTATCAATGTCTCTCTGCAATCTTTGACAATCCTCTACATTATCTACAACACCACCAACCTTTGTGTCGTCTGCAAACTTGCCAACCCACCCTTCTAATCCCACATCCAGGTTGTTAATAAAAATCACAAGAAGTAGAGGTCCCAGAGCAGATCCTTGTGGGACACCACTAGTCACAACCCTCCAATCTGAATGTACTCCCTCCACAACCCTCTGCCTTCTGCAGGCAAGCCAATTCTGAATCCACCTGGCCAAACTTCCCTGGATCCCATGCCTTCTGACTTTCTGAATAAGCCTACCATGTGGAACCTTGTCAAATGCCTTACTAAAATCCATGTAGATCACATCCCCTACACTACCCTCATCTATATGCCTGGTCAGCTCCTCAAAGAACTCCAGCAGGCTTGTTAGGCACAATCTGCCCTTCACAAAACCATGCTGACTGTCCCTGATCAGACCATTATTCTCTAAATGCCCATAGATCCTATCTCTAAGAATCTTTTCCAACAGCTTTCCCACCACAGACGTAAGGCTCACTGGTCTATAATTACTTGGACTATCCCTACTACCTTTTTTGAACAAGGGGACAACATTCACCTCCCTCCAATCCTCCGGTACCATTCCCGTGGACAACGAGGGCACAAAGATCCTAGCCAGAGGTTCAGCAATCTCTTCCCTTGCCTCGTGGAGCAGCCTGGGGAATATTCCATCAGGCCCCGGGGACTTATCCGTCCAAATGTATTTTGACAACTCCAACACCTCCTCTCCCTTAATATCAACATGCTCCAGAACATCAACCTCACTCATATTGTCCTCACCGTCATCAAGTTCCCTCTCAGTGGTGAATACTGAAGAGAAGTATTCATTGAGGACCTCGCTCACTTCCACAGCCTCCAGGCACATCTTCCCACTTTTATCTCTAATCGGTCCTACCTTCACTCCTGTCATCCTTTTGTTCTTCACATAATTGAAGAATGCCTTGGGGTTTTCCTTTACCCTACTCGCCAAGGCCTTCTCATACCCCCTTCTTGCTCTTCTCAGCCCCTTCTTAAGCTCCTTTCTTGCTACCCTATATTCCTCAATAGACCTATCTGATCCTTGCTTCCTAAACCTCATGTATGCTGTTTTCTTCCACCTCACTAGATTTTCCACTTCACGTCACCATTCTTTATCTTCCTCACCAGGACAAATTTATCCCTAACATCCTGCAAGAGATCCTTAAACATCAACCACATGTCCATAGTATATTTCCCTGCAAAAACATCATCCCAATTCACACCCGCAAGTTCTAGCCTTAGAGCCTCATAATTTGCCCTTCCCCAATTAAAAATGTTCCTATCCTCTCTGATTCTATCCTTTTCCATGATAATGCTAAAGGTCAGGGAGCGGTGAGCACTGTCCCCCAGATGCTCACCCACTGACAGATCTGTGACCTGAACCAGTTCATTACCTAATACTAGATCTAGTATGGCATTCCCCCTAGTTGGTCTGTCAACATACTGTGACAGGAATCCATCCTGAACACACTTAACAAACTCTGCCCCATCTAAACCCTTGGAGCTAATCAAGTGCCAATCAATATTAGGGAAGTTAATATTGATGGGGTGGTAAATTGGATTAGTAAGTATGCTGATGATACTAAGGTAGGAGGTGTTGTGGATAATGAGGTGGGTTTTCAAAGCTTGCAGGGAGATTTATGCCGGTTAGAAGAATGGGCTGAACGTTGGCAGATGGAGTTTAATGCTGAGAAGTGTGAGGTTCTACATTTTGGCAGGAATAATCCAAATAGAACATACAGGGTAAATGGTAGGGCATTGAGGAATGCAGTGGAACAGAGAGATCTAGGAATAACAGTGCATAGTTCCCTGAAGGTGGAGTCTCATGTAGATAGGGTGGTGAAGAAGGCTTTTGGAACGCTGGCCTTTATAAATCAGAGCATTGAGTACAGAAGTTGGGATGTAATGTTAAAATTGTACAAGGCATTGGTAAGGCCAAATTTGGATTATTGTGTACAGTTCTGGTCACCGAATTATAGGAAAGATATCAATAAATTAGAGAGAGTGCAGAGACGATTTACTAGGATGTTACCTGGGTTTCAGCACTTAAGTTACAGAGAAAGGTTGAACAAGTTAGGTCTCTATTCATTGGAGCGTAGAAGGTTGAGGGGGGATTTGATCGAGGTATTTAAAATGTTGAGAGGGATAGATAGAGTTGACGTGAATAGGCTGTTTCCATTGAGAGTAGGGGAGATTCAAACGAGAGGACATGATTTGAGAGTTAGGGGGCAAAAGTTTAAGGGAAACACGAGGGGGTATTTCTTTACTCAGAGAGTGATAGCTGTGTGGAATGAGCTTCCTGTAGAAGTAGTAGAGGCCAGTTCAGTTGAGTCATTTAAGGTAAAATTGGATAGGTATATGGACAGGAAAGGAGTGGAGGGTTATGGGCTGAGTGTGGGTAGGTGGGACTAGGTGAGATTAAGAGTTCGGCACGGACTAGGAGGGCCGGAATGGCCTGTTTCCTTGCTGTGATTGTTATATGGTTAAAGTCACCCACGATAACAACCCTGTTATTTTTGCACCTTTCCAAAATCTGCCTCCCAATCTGTTCCTCTGCTGGTATCTCTGCTGCTACCAGGGGGCCTATAGAATAACCCCAGTAGAGTAACTGCTCCCTTCCTGTTCCTGACTTCCACCCATACCGACTCAGAAGAGGATCCTGCTACATGACCCACCCTTTCTGCAGCTGTAATCGTATCCCTGACCAGTAATGCCACCCCTCCTCCCCTTCCCCCCCCCCCCCCATCCCTTTTAAAGCACTGAAATCCAGGAATATTGAGAATCCATTCCTGCCCTGGTGCCAGCCAAGTCTCTGTAATGGTTACTACATCATAATTCCATGTATGTATCCAGGCTCTCAGTTCATCACCTTTGTTCCTGATGCTTCTTGCATTGAAGTACACACACTTTAGCACTTCTACCTTACTTCCTTTACACCCTTTATTCTGTTTCTCTTTCCTCAAAGCCTCTCTATATGTTAGATCTGGCTTTACTCCATGCACTTCTTTCACTGCTCTATCGCTCTGGGTCCCATCCCCCTTGCAAATTAGTTTAAACCCTCCCGAACCATGCTAGCAAACCTACCAGCAAGGATATTGCTCCACCTTGAGTTCAGGTGCAACCCATCCAATCTGTACAGGTCCCACCTTCCCCAGAAGAGATCCCAATGGTCCAAAAATCTAAAACCCTGCCCCCTGCACCAACTCCTCAGCCACGCATTCAACTGCCATCTCCTCCAATTCTTGCCATCACTATCACGTAGCACTGGCAGCAATTCTGAGAACGCCACCCTTGAGGTCCTGTTCTTCAGCCTTCTGCCTAGTTCCAAAACTCACCCTTCAGGACCTCATCCCTCTTCCTGCCTATTGTCCTTGGTACCAACATGTATCACGACTTCTGGTTGCTTTCCCTCTGGTACCAGGATGTCATGCACCCGGTCAGAGACATCCCGGACCCTGGCACCCGGGAGGCAACAAACCATGCAGGTTTCCTTCTCACGTCCACAAAATCTCCTGTCTGCTCCCCTGACTACAGAGTCTCCAATGATGACAGCTCTCCTCTTCTCTGTCCCATCCTTCTGCACCACAGGGTCAGACTCAGTGCCAGAGGCCCTGCCACCGTGGCTCACACCTGGTCAGTCGTCCTCGCCAACAGCATCCAGGACGGTAAACTTATTATTCAGGGGAATGGCTACAGGGGTGCTCTGCACTACCTGTTTACTCTCGTTTGCTTTCCCCCCTCGGACTCAACGACCTGCTTCCGGCAGCCTAGGTGTGACTACCTCCCTGTAGCTCTCATCTATGACTGCCTCATTCTCCCTTATGAGTCGAAGGTCATCCAGCTGCTGCTCCAGATTCCTCACACGGTCTTCCAGATCGCCCAGCCGCAAGCACTTCTGGCAGATGTGACTCTGCGGGAGAGGGGAGCTCCCCCAAGACTGCCACATCTCACAGGAGAGGCACATCACTGTCTCAGGAGTCATTGTAAAGACTAACTGGGAACAAGTTCGTCCTCCGCCTCTTCTTGTCGAAGCCTCTCGAGTCAAAACGTCAAATCTCCACTCCTTCACTGGCCCACTCACTCACTGGCCACTTTCCACAGAAGGTGGATATTAAACTGAATAGAAGGTTATTAAACTGGAGTCTGATATTGCAAGAATATGACTTAAAAATCAAACATGTGAAAGGTACTGACAACATTATAGCTGATTGTTTATCTAGATGTTAAGTTAGAAATTGTACACATTTTTGCTCTGTTATCTGATAATTATACATGTATTGTTTCAAACTTTGACTGCAGTTAAAATTTTTTTGCCTTCGTCAAAAAATTTTTTCTCTAAAAGGAAGGGGGTGTGATGGGGTCCTGAATTACCCCTATGAACTGTGCATTTGAAAAGAAAGAGGGAGTTGTTGTTCAACACCAGACACCTTGTTACTAAGAGAGAGGTGAAGACTGCTCGGAGATGGTGTTATGTTTTCTCAAGGACACTGTCAGCTTCTGTATTCTTACAGAGAGAGAAGGGAGGAGCTGTTTGATGGACAGCTGGTGTTCAGCACCGTGAGATAAATAGAAGGTCAGCTGCTGGACCTACAGATACAAGGTTTTGGACACTGAATGAGCTTTGTTGTGCCCACAGAAAGGATCGATCAGGCGGATTGATCAGTGGCTCTCGCAGTGTGAAAGGGTGTGACCGGTGGGGAGTTGATAACCTCGCCTGGGTTGATAATTCCTCCATGGAAGAACGGTCCCCCTTGTTGTGGTCACAGTCGGTGAGTTCTAAAGGATTCCGGAGGACAACGGGAAGATCGATGGCATCAGCTCACCTGAAGAACTAAACATCTCTCTCTCTCCATCACTACTCAATTCCAAACCATGAACTGAACTGAACTTTACTCACCACTAGAGACTGTATCTATTCACCCCAGGCTTGAACAGGCTTGGTTTTCATATATTTCCACACTTATATATATATAATCATTGCTAACCTGTTTAATATATCTGAATTTATATTACTGTATTGAGTAGTTACTAATAAATACCCTTAGGTAGTAGCAATACTGGACTCCAAAGTGTTTTCTGTTTCTGCTGGTTCTTTAGCCCGTCACAGGGTACGTGACACAACTCTCACCTGCCACTTTAGGCTGATGTTAAGCTGTCTTGAAAGAGAATGAACCCACGCAAGGCGGCAGGTCCCGATGGAGTACCTGGTAAGGCTCTGAAAACCTGTGCCAACCACTAGCAGAAGTATTCAAAGACATTTTCAGCCTCTCACTGTTACGGGCGGAAGTTCCCACTTGCTTCAAAAAGGCAACAATTATACCAGTGCCTAAGAAGAACAATGTGGGATGCCTTAATGATTATTGCCTAGTAGCACTCACATCAACAGTGATAAAAGGCTTTGAGAGGTTGGTCATAACTAGACTGAACTCCTGCCTCAGCAAGGACCTGGACCCATTGCAATTTGCCTATCGCCATAATAGGTCAACGGGAAGACACAATCTCATTTTTTCATTTTTCAATCTTTTTTATTGATTTCCAAATAAAGAATATACAAATTGGAAGAGGAGTTTAACAAGTAGATAATATAAAAGACATATAAACAGCAATAGTAAAAACAGAAAGTATATAATGTCAAAATCAAATAGATAAAATGCTGTTACATGTACAATGGTAAAAAAAAACTACAACTCCTCATAGCAATCATAAAAAAAAGATTGGAAATTTTATTGATAAGGGAAAAAACCCACTAACTAAGCTGAAACAAAAAAAAAGAAAGAGAAAAAAAAAGGAAAGAAAGAGAAAGATTGGACAGTCCAATTGAGGATAAAATCAGAACAAAAAGAGAGAGAAAAAAACACATCCTTCCAGTCATCTCCAAACCTTCATGGATAAGGATTTTCCCCAAAGAGAATAAAGAAAAAATAAATTAAATCATGTGAAAATATTGAATAAAGGGTCACCAGACTTGTTCAAAATTAAAGGATGTGTCAAATGTCCGGCTTCTAATTTTCTCCAAGCTTAGACATGACATAATGGAGGAGAGCCAATAGAAAACAGTAGGTGGGTTAGATTCTTTCCAGTGTAGCAAAATAGCTCTCCTAGCCAGTAAAGTTGAAAAAGCTATCACATGTTGGGCGGAAGCAGACACTTTGCTTGCTTCCTCTGGAATAATCCCAAAAATTGCTGTAAGTAGATTAGGTTGAACATCCATATCTATAACTTTAGATAATATTCCAAACACATCCCTCCAAAAATTATTTAAACTTACACATGACCAAAACATATGAGTTAGAGTAGCCACTTCTGCGTTACATCTGTCTCAAATAGGGCTTATATTCGGAAAAATATGCGCCAATTTATCTTTGGACATATGGGCCTTGTGATATTGAATCATGGGCCTTGAAACTGAATTAAGATATGGCGTGCGCAGATAGATGAATTATTGACTAAATAATAAATTTTACTCCATTGATTATCTGAAAGTGAATGTTGAAGTTCTATTTCCCAGGCGACATGCGAGCATTCATTAACTGTTTATAAATGCTAGCTATTAATCGTTTCTGGAAAAGTTTAAACTGAAAAATAACATAAGCCAAATTTAAAGTGCAGGCCAAGGGGTAATTCGGTAAAAAATCATGTAAAAAATTCCTAACCTGTAAATACCTGAAAAAATGTGTATTAGTGATATCATATTAACTGTGAAAAAGACATTAAACAGTCTTGTAAAAACAAATCTAAAAAAGTTTTGTCGATGTCATTGATAGGTCAAATAAATGCTATAAAAATGGTTATTCTACCGAAATTTTTATATATATTTCAAGCAGTTCCCTCTTTTGTTCCAAAAACATTTTTTGATTAAATAGATTCTCTGATTTTGTCTTATGTTTGGAATAATAAAAGCTCTAGAGTGAATAAACTTTTATTGCAAAAATCAAAAAAAGATGGAGGACTGGCTTTACCAAACTTTAGATTTTATTATTGGGCAATTAATATTTGTTATATTATTTTTTGGATTTATGATATAGACGACCAAGATCGCCCTTCATGGTTACAGTTGGAGGAAAATTCAGTAATGGGGTTTTCATTAGCTTCTTTATTAGGAGCTCCTCTTCCGTTTTTGCTCTCCAGAATAGGTGGACAAGCTCTTAACCCTATTGTTAAACATACTTTAAAAATTTGGTTTCAATTTCGTAGATTTTTTGAATTAAATGATTTTTTACTTTCTAGTAATAATTTCTAATTTCTAATTTCTTTTTTAAACCACCAACTTTGGATAAGGCTTTTTTAACATGGAAAATTAAGGGAAGACACAATCTCAATGGCTTTCCACACAGCTTTGGACCACCTGGACAACATAAATACCAACATCAGGATGCTGTTCATCAATGATGGCATTTAATACCATCATTCCCACAATCGTGATTGAGAAATTGCAGAAGCTGGGCCTCTGTACCTCTCTCTACAATTGGACCCTCGACTTTCTAACTGGAAGACCACAATCTGTGGGGATTGGTGATATTATATCCTCTTTGCTGACGATCAATACTGGCGCACCTCAGGGGCGTGTGCTTAGCCCACTGCTCTACTCTCTCTATACACATGACTGCATAGCTCAAATATCATCTATAAATTTGCTGACGATACAACCATTGTTGGTAGAATCTCAGGTGGTGACGAGAAGGCGTACAGGAGTGAGATATGCCAACTAGTGGAGTGGTGCCACAGCAACAACCTGGCACTCAACGTCAGTAAGACGAAAGAGCTGATTGTGGACTTCAGGAAGGAACAAATACCAATCCTCATAGAGGGATCAGAAGTGGAGAGGGTGAGCAGCTTCAAGTTCCTGGGTGTCAAGATCTCTGAGGATCTAACCTGGTCCCAACATATGAATGTAGTTATAAAGAAGGCAAGACAGAGACTATACTTTCTTAGGAGTTTGAAGAGATTTGGCATAGAACCATAGAACCATGATGGGCTACATCTCTGTCTGGTATGGAGGGGCTACTGCACAGGACCAAAAGAAGCTGCAGAGGGTTGTAAATCTAGTCAGCTTCATCTTGGGTACTAGTCTATAAAGTACCCAGGACATCCGCAGGGAGCAATGTCTCAGAAAGGCAGTGTCCATTATTAAGGACCTCCAGCACCCAGGGCATGCCCTTTTCTCACTGTTACCATCAGGTAGGAGGTACAGAAGCCTGAAGGCACACACTCAGCGATTCAGGAACAGCGTCTTCCCCTCTGCCATCCAATTCCTAAATGGACATTGAAGCTTTGAACACTACCTCACTTTTTAAACTATACAGTATTTCTGTTTTTGCATGTTTTAAAATCTTCAATATATGTAATTGATTTACTTGTTTATTTATTATTATTATTATTGTTATTATTTTATTTATTAGTTTTTTGTCTGCTAGATTTTATATTGCATTGAACTGCTGTTAAGTTAACAAATTTCACGTCACATGTCGATGATAATAAACCTGATTCTGATTTTGAACTTCTTCCACTTTCTTGATCCTTTCCAGTCCCGATGAAGGGTCTCGGCCCGAAATGTCGACTGTTTGCTCTTTTCCACGGATGCTGCCTGGCCTGCTGAGCCGCTCCAGCATTTTGTGTGTTGCTTTGGATTTCCAGCATCTGCAGATCTTCTCGTTTGCGTAGGCCGAGAAATTATGCGGCAGGCTCTCCCACCACCAGGGCTGAATCCTCGGACGCGCAGTTTCCTTGCTGCAATACCAGCTGAAACCAACAGGTGTCTCCTGCCTCTTCAATGGGACCGAGACACGAATTATTTCTGTTCATGTGACTATGAAAGCAGGGACAGAAAGAGGAGGGGATTTTATTGTTTTTCTTCCCTGTTACAAATAGTTTAGATCCGGAAAAAATCACAGGATAAGTTAACAAATTTCACGACACATGCCATTGATAATAAACCCGATTCTGTTTCTGTTTTCAAATAAAGAGCAGACCAATGGCTAGAGTCTGTTTGCTAATGTATGCAAATATTTCCATGACTTCTGGGTAATAATTGAAGAATCGAAACTATATTTCTCCCAAGTTGAAATTTAACGTTTAGAAATGATGGAAAGAGGCTTTTAACATTTTTATTCAATTCGTTTTCATATTTTGAAAAAGCTGAGAAAAAAAGTCGTAGGTCGTTGTATGTTAGAGGTGTCCTGTCGTCGATGGAGAGGAACGCAGCGGCGTGATTAAGTTAAGACTATACTTTTAAGGATCATTTCTATAGTCTGTGACTGAGAAATCCTGTACAAAAAAGTTGGTCTCTGCAACCATGATGAGGAGCTGCAGCGTTTTCTCCTGAGCGCGAAGCGGTTCTCAAGCTTTGCTTTATGCAATGGCTTGTGAACATTGATGACCGTTCCCTTCTTCCAATGTGGGAGTTGTGGAGGGAGAATACGCAGTCTGAGTGGTTGCTTTTTCATTGCCCAAAAGATGAGAACAAACAAACCGAATTCCTAGCCGCACCAATCTTTCGTTGGCGCCGATTTCTGATTTATCCCCAGAGGCAAAATCGCGCCTGTTTTGCTGTTTTTAAAGAAAACACGTCCTCCCCCCACCCCCCTCTCTTACCACCATTCAGGGCCCCAGACAGTCCTTCCAGGTGAGGCAACACTTCACTTGTGAGTCTCTTGGGCGAATCTATTGCATCCGGTGCTCCCGGTGCGGCCCGGCCTCCTCTACATCGGCGAGACCCGACGCAGATTGAGAGACCGCTTCGTCGAGCACCTCCGCTCCGTCCACCACAACAGACAGGATCTCCCGGTTACCACTCACTTCAACTCTCCTTCACATTCCCATTCGGATATGTCCATACATGGGCCTCCTCTACTGCCATGATGAGGACAAACTTCGGTTGGAGGAACAACATCTCATATACTGTCTGGGTAGTCTCCAGTCCCTTGGTATGAACATCGAATTCTCCAACTTCTGGTAATTCCCTCCCTCTCCCTTCCCCATCCCACCTTCACTCTCTCCTCTTCTAGCTGCCTATCACCTCTCATGACTCTGCCTTCTTCCCCTTAGATTCCTTCTTCACCTCTCCTGCCTATCCCCTCCCCCACCCCTTGATCTTTCCACTGATTGGTTTTTCACCCTCCCCCCACCTTCTTTATAGGGCTCCTGCCCCCCTTCTTTAGTCCTGACGAAGGGTCTCAATCCGAAACGTTGACTGCTCCTTTCAACGGATGCTGCCCGACCTGCTGAGTTCATCCAGCTTGTTTGTACGTCTTGATTTGACCACAGCATCTGCAGTGTACTTTGTGTTAAGTGAGAAGAGAGCATGGCCCACACCATGATGGTGGGGTCCCTGACAAGGGACTCTGTTTTCTTGTGTCAGTGCTCCAAGGTGGGTTAAACAGACCCATAATGGACAAGGTTTCTGGTGTTCTGGTCAATATCTCACCTTTAACCAAGAGTTGAGACCATTTCCTGTATTAATACCTTGATCTGCACAGATTGATTACGTCTCAAGTCAGTCATTAAATGTGAAGTGATGTAGGAAATCTGGGGATGTGAAAGGGGCTTTTTTTCTTTCTTGTGTAGTGTGGCACTGCAATCTAACCGAAGCACAGTGTTTGGTAGCAGCGTGGAAAGGTGATGGACAGGCTTTCAGAGACACTGGTGCTTGTCGAGGCTGATCACAGTGAGATGTTGCTGTGTGTTTCTGGAGATTATTCTGGAGGCCAATGGGTGTGACAATTGCAGCTGTGCTAGAAAACTTCTTCCGGCTTCCCCCACTTGAAGAACACAGTTCTAAATATTGCCAAAGGCATACAGAGATTTAAAAAAAAGGCATAAGAGATATACCATTGAGCACATCTACACAGAGTACTGCTGTAGGAAAGCAACAATGTCCCCCACCACCCAGGCTACGCACTCTTCTTGCTGCTGCCATCAGGAACCCTCAGGACCCACACCACCAGGTTCAGGAACAGTTATTACCCCTTACCCATCAGGCTCCTGAGCTCAGTTTTGTTATCAGCATTCTGCAGAGGCTCTAGCTCTGTGTAATTGCTGTTATTTATTATTATTTTGTTTCCTTTTTTATTATTATGCCTTTTTATCCTTTTTGTATTTGTGTTGTCTTGCACGTTGATTGATTACATTGAACACAGAACAGTACAGCACAGGAACAGGCCATTTGGCCCACAGTGCTTTGCTGAACCAGCTCAAAAGCAAATCAAAACCACCCAAACACTAATCCTTCATACCTACACCATGTCCCTATCCCTCCATCCTCCTTACATCCATGTGTCTATCTAAATATCTCTTAAAAGCCTATATTGCCAGGCAGCACATTCCAGGCATCCAACACTCTCTGAGTAAAGAACTTACCCCTCACATCTCCCTTGAACCTACCCCTCTCACCTTCAATGCATGTCCTCTGGGTTTATATATTTCAGACATTTCAACCCCAGAAAACACATATTCTCTGTCCACTCTACCTTTGCCTCTCATAATCTTGTAAACCTCTATCAGATCTCCCTCAGCCTGCAGCACTCCAGAGAAAACAACCCAAATTTATCCAGCCTCTCATGATAGCACAAGCCCTCTAAACCAGGCAGCATCCTGGTAAACCTCTTCTGCTCCCTCTCCAAAGCCCCAACATCCTTCCTATAGTGGGGTGACCAGAACTGTATGCAATACTCTAGATGTGGCCTAACTAGTTTTATAAAGTTGAACTCAATGCCTTGACTAATAAAAGCAAGCATTCCATAAGCCCACACGGTAGGCTTATTCAGAAAGTCAGAAGGCATGGAATCCAGGGAAGTTTGGCCAGGTGGATTCAGAATTGGCTTGCCTGCAGAAAGCACAGGGTCATGGTGGAGGGAGTACATTTGGATTGGAAGGTTGCGACTAGTGGTGTCCCACAAGGATCAGTTCTGGGACCCCTACTTTTCATGATTTTTATTAACGACCTGGATGTGGGGGTAGAAGGGTGGGTTGGGAAGTTTTCAGATGACACAAAGGTTGGTGGTGTTGTGGATAGTGTAGAGGATTGTCGAAGATTGCAGAGAGACATTGATGGGATGCAGAAGTGGGCTGAGAAGTGGCAGATGAGTTCAACCCAGAGAAGTGTGAGGTGGTACACTTTGGAAGGACAAACTCCAAGGCAGAGTACAAAGTAATTGGCAGGATACTTGGCAATGTTGAGGAACAGAGGGATCTGGGGGTACATGTCCACAGATCCCTGAAAGTTGCCTCACAGGTAGATAAGGTAGTTAAGAAAGCTTATGGGGTGTTAACTTTCATAAGTCAAGGGATAGAGTTTAAGAGTCTTGAGGTAATGATGCAGCTCTATAAAACTCTGGTTGGGCCACAATTGGAGTACTGTGTACAGTTCTGGTCACCTCACTATAGGAAGGATGTGGAAGCATTGGAAAGGGTACAAAGGAGATTTACCAGGATGCTGCCTGGTTTAGAGAGTATGGATTATGATCAGAGATTAAGGGAGCTATGGCTTTACTCTTTGGAGAGAAGGAGGATGAGAGGATACATGATAGAGTTATACAAGCTATTAAGAGGAATAGATCGAGTGGACAGCCAGTGCCTCTTCCCCAGGGCATCACTGCTCAGTACAAGAGGACATGGCTTTAAGGTAAGGGGTGGGAAGTTCAAGCGGGATATTAGAGGAAGGTTTTTTATTCAGAGAGTGGTTGGTGCGTGGACTGCACTGCCTGAGTCTGGTGGTGGAGGCAGATACACTAGTGAAATTTAAGAGACTACTAGACAGGTATATGGAGGAATTTAAGGTGGAGTGATATGTGGGAGGCAGGGTTTAAGGGTTGGCTCAACATTGTGGGCTGAAGGGCCTGTACTGTGCTGTACTATTCTATGTTAACCACCTCATCAACCTGTGTAGCCACTTTCATGGAGCTATGAGCTTGGATCCCAAGATCTCTCTGCTCAGCAACACTTTTAAGGACCTTGCCCCTAATAGTGTACTGTCTGCTTGCATTTGCCCTACTGAGGTGCAACACCTCACATTTATCTGGGTTAAAGTCTATCTGTCATTTCTCTGCCCATATCTATAACGATCTGTATTGTGCTGTATTCTTTGCTGGTCTTCTAAACTGTCCACAGCTCCACCAATCTTGGTATCATCGCAAATTTACTAACCCACCCATTTGCATTTTCATCCAGGTCATGTGACCAGCAGGGGTCCCAGCACAGATCCCTGCGAAACACCACTAATCACAGACCTCCAGCTTGAATAAGTTCCTTCAGTCACTGTCCTCCTTCATGCACAAGCCAGTTCTGGATCTAAACAGCTGACTCACCACAGATCCCATGCATCTTAAATTCTGGATTAGATTCCTGTGAGGGATATTGTCAAACGCCTTACTAAAATCCACATAGACAACATCCACTGCCCCACCTTCATCATTCTCTCGTCACCTTGTCAAAAAACTCAGTGGGAAGTCTGTCCTCAAGAGAGAGGAATTGCACTCCATGTCAGGCATGTACATCAGCTATTTGAGAGTGAGGGAGGTTGCCAACCGAAGAATGCCACACACACAACTGTTTCTGTGAAAGGTCCACTTTGGCCTACAAGAAGAACCGAAGTGCCTGGATTGTTGGAAAAATAAAACAATCATGAATGAATTTGAAAGAAACTTTAATAGTATTCTGACTTTAAACCAGTAATGAACAAACATTAAATCTCATTGAGATATATACAATGTTCTAGTGATTATGTAATCTGAAAAATTGTTAGTGCATTACATCAATTAAACAGGCATATAAAAGTCAGAATAATGAATAGTATGTAAATTTCAACAGTTGATTGTTGATGTCAGTCTAGTAACTCACTGAATTCAAATTGAATATTTGATGAATTGTTGAAATTATAAAACTTCATTCATAAAGCAGCAATTCCAGATTGTTTCCTTTCTCACACCCCACAAAACAGAGAAACTTTCAGTACAGATCCACAACAAAACAGAGCAATTTGAAGCAAATTATGTCAAATTTTCAGAAGAAAAGCCAGAATCATTTTTTTAAAATGTTACACAAACTGTCAATTGCAAATCTTTGGAGAAATTAACTGATATCTGAACACTAAACTGTGCATTTTATCAAAAATATACAGCATGTAGTAATGCCCAGATCTAATGCATATTAAGTGCCCAATGCACACTTAATGCACACTTGGCACACACCAGAATGGATCCACATCCAAGCAGCCAATCTACTGTAGCAGTGTCCCATGTATTGCAATGTTAATGTGTGTGCTGCCTCCAATCGCCTCACGATGAGGAATTCATGGCACATCTTTGGCATTAAAGTCTTGATGTGGTGAGTTGGCTATTTTAATAAACGTATCATTAGATAATATTTTACGTTTAACACAGCTGGTCTTGGGCATAGTTTTGCTGAGATTGTTAGATATTTGTTGCAAAAGTATACTGAAGAGTAAGGAACAGTGGAAGATAGATGATGTTAAGGTTCAAAGCAGTGGAAGTCCAAATGTATAGCCAAATTGACCAAGGCTGCTGACCTGTTTCATCCTGTGTGTCTGCAGTGGGACATGGCATTAACTATTGAAACATCAAATATGATCAAAGCTATGCATAATGTTTACATGGTTCCCTGTAGTAGTCTTGATAAACACAAAAACAGCATTAGTCAATGAGATAAAGTGAATTTGGCAAAAATTCCACTGTAAACCCTTTCTTAAGTTAAGAGAACATTGTGGCAGCTGCCTACTAATATAAAGAATGTGGAACACAGTTACTGTAAAATCAGACTGTTATTGGCATCTCATCCAGTGCTGAGCCATGGGAACAGGTAAAGCCATCATACAGACAGATAACAGATCCCACTGCGCTTACAGACAGCAATCCTAGATGTGCAATCCTGGAACAGGTGAAGTATCCTCAGAGTTTCTGGCACAATGAGCCAGAAAAGGCTGTGCTCCACTTGCCATTAAAACAGAATTAAAATACAATCTAGTTTCAAACTGCTGTGGTATAACACTTCCAAGAAAGATTTTTAGAAAGATTCCCAGTGAGCTCCACATCAATGAGTAAACAGCGAATTGAAATTCACAGGTTGTGACCCTGCCTGCAAATACTACATCATCCAAACACACCGTGACATGTTAGTAGAAGAGCAAACATTCAGTTAGAACACTTTTGGCCGAAATCCACAAGAGATAATGTCATCAGGAGATACTAGCAGTGGAATACCTACATAGACAGTCTGTTTCGCCACACTGCTCTGCGTACCTGCAGTTAAAGGGGAAGACAGGTTACAGTGGTTCTGACTTCCTTTTCACTGGTGTGCACACTCCCTACAGGACTGCAGTTTCTTACAGATTGTGATTTGGTAATACTTGTTCCGATGAAGTGGAAATGCTGAAGAAACAACTCCATGGGCTTTGTAAATGGAGATGGAGTGATTCTGGTGCTGAGGGTTCTCAAATAGATGTTTAATTCTGAGCACAAGCTGCAGTGGAGTCGTCTGTTCTGTTCATTTCTGCTCCATTATGTTCTTTAGGCACAGCTTCATATGTGAGTTTTTATTGCTCATCTGAATGACACAGTCTCGCACAAGTTCAATGAAAATCTGTGGCCACAGCTTGTGCAGGGATTCATTTTTAACATTGATCAGGGCAGCATCTTTAACTAGTCCCCGCACGTATGTTTGGCAAAACATCTTCGTTTCCTGATATTAATTGGGAAAAAAAGGCAAAGTTTATTGAATAAAATTATTGTACAGTTAAATGGAGACACATGAGATTCTGCAGTTCCTGCAAATCTGAAGCAACGCAAACAAAATACTGGAGGAACTCAGCAGGTCAGGCAGTGTCTGTGGAGGGTTGATGAAGAATCTCAACCTAGAATGTTGATTGTCCATTTCCCTCCACACTGACCCACTGAGTACCTCCAGCATTTTGTTATTTCACGTTTCTATTGACTGCACAGTACAAATCTGTATTTTTGCTCTGACATGTCAATTCTGTTTTTCTCTCTCCACAAAAGCAGGCTGATTTGCTGAATATGGTCAGCAATTTTCCATCTTTGTTCTGATAGAATGGGTGAGTCTTTGCCACCATATCCTAAGCAGATTCAGAGATGCCTGTTCAAAACTTACAGAAAAATGTACCTAATGATTTAAGCTGTCCAACTGATGTGATGTAGTTAAGTTCACTTTCCATTATTTGTCATTCAACTGTACACATGTATACCATCAAACAAAATGTTCCTCCTGTCCAAGGTGCACAACATACTACATAGAACTCACACACATAACACAAAGTAATATTATCACAGATAAATTTACAAATAGTAAGGTGTATTTATGACACAAGTTAAAAAGTAACCAGTATAATGCTATTGGTGCTTCGTATGTGATGAGACCTGGGTGTTGGTAGGGAGTTCAATCATCTCTTGACCCGGGGAAGAAGCTGTTACCATCCTAACTGATCTTGTCCTGATGCTACAGTACCTCCTGCCTGATGGTAGGGGTAAAAGAGATCGTTGGATGGATGGCAGAGATTACTGACAATGCTAAGAGCCCTGATAAATATCGTATGTATAAATAATGCATTTGGACTTTCAGATATAGTGTTCAATTAGAGCTGCGTATGAGAAAAAATAATTAGAGAGCATGTATTGGGATAATATATAGGCAGGAAGAGAAAAGAAAGGAGCAGGATTGAATGGGTCATTGTTGAACTGGGAGGCTGTGACTAAAAGTTGTGCTGCAGGAAACACAATACCTAATACCTCAGTTGTTTACAATCTATATTTAGATAAAGTCAAGTACAATATATCTAAATCTGCTGATGAAACAAAATTGAGGAGCAGTATGAGCTATGAGGTGGATTTGGAGGAATAGAAGGCTGAATAGACAAGTCTAAAGGAATACAAAGTCGAGTCAACAAGTAGAAACCTATTGGTTTGAGAGTCCAGGCTGCACATACCTTTAATTGTTCTGTGGCGATGTCCTTATTGGAGTAATTCAGGACAGCACGACCTATGCTTTCAGCTCCAAGCTTTATGCTGTCCTTACACTCCTCCACTGTGATCCCAGGCTTCTTTCCTTTCCCCGCCAGTATGAAATTCAGCTGTTTCTTTCTTGGAAGAAAAAATTGTTACAGTTTAAGAAGCCCCTCTCCAGGTTTATTGAACCAAACACCAATGACTGCACAGTTGAATAAAGCACCAAGTCTGAAAACACCAAAGTCATCCTGACAGGTGGAGTAGCAAGAACAAAGGCTGAATTCTCTAAAGCCTGAGTCGCTTTTGGTCTGCAAAGGGAGATGGGAAAGAGGTGTCCTTTGTAATTTATGATGTTAGCAACTTGTCTCATTTCAAGTCTGGTCACACCATCAGAAAGAACTCAACATCATCCACCATATGTGTTTCATTCTTTGCATAATTAGTCCATTGGTCTGGACACACCCACAGAACCACTCAACACAAGTAGATGATGATAAGTGACAATGTGAATAGAGGAATGGACTAATTATGCTAAGAATGAAACTCAAGTGGTTGAAATATTACAAGCTTTTAATCTTAGCAAAGTTGATATGAAGTCACTATCACAAAGGCAGATGCTGGAAATCTAAATTAAAAACCAAAATGACCCAAACCCAAAAGCCTGCACTCAGCTTAGTAAGATGATTTTGAGGTTAGAATAAAAGTGACAGTCCAGAACAGCTCAGGTGATGACTCAGATCAACACAGAGGTCCTGAAGTTCACAAGGGTCGTCACCACCAATCTTCTGACTGGTTCCTGCAAATTCCCTTTTTTTTTGTAATTTATTTTTTATTGAAGTTCATCATCAAACAAACATTTCCATAGGATGTATTTCAGATATTGTACATATATATCATAGAGTCATATCTGCCACAAATCTCCACATAATAGTTATCTGAGGTATACACATAGAAAAAAGAGGAAAGAAAGAACAAGTGAAAGGAGAAAACTACGTACAAGTAGGGAGTGATCTTTTTTTAAACAACATATTCATTGATTTGTGAGGATAAAATCAGGCCTATGAGGTGTTATGTAGTTAAACCATTTTTCCCAGTATGAATCAAATTGTTCCAACTTATGATTAACAGATGCTGTTGTCTTCTCCATTTTGTAAATGTCCATTGTAATTTCCATCCATGCATTTAAGGTTGGGCGCTCCTGTGATAACCATTTCTAATAAGAGTCTTTTTACCAGCTACCAGCACCATTAAATATTTATTTCTTTTCAACCATTCTTGAGGTATTTACCCAAAATATATGGTCTTACCTTCTAAGGGTATTTCACATTTAAAGATGTCTTTTAGGGCATTGTGTATCTCACTCCAATAGTCTTTGATAACAGGGCATTCCCAGAAAATATGATAATGGTTTGCATTTTGATTTCTACAATTTCTCCAGCAAACAGGGAGGTTACTATCATAATGGGATTTTTGAGAGGGTGTAACAAAATATCTTATCAAGTTTTTCCATCCAAATTCCCACCATTTCTGTGAACTGGTACATTTCCATTGATACCTCCCTATTATTGTCCATTCTTCCTCAGATATAATTATCCCTCCTTCCTTCTCCCATTTTGTTTTAATGTATGAAGTTGAATGTGTTTTAAGATTTGACAAACACATTTGAAATTATTCTACTACTATAATTATCTGAATTATATGCTTTTCTAAATAGCTCTATCAAACATGTTCTTGCCTTGGTTACATTTTTAACTGTCCTATTAACATATTGTCACATCTGTAAATACCAATAAAAGTCTTGTTTTTCTAATAAGTGTTTCTCTTTAAGCATTTCAAAACTGAACAGTGTTCCTTCTCTCATTGTATTGCAAACAACTGCTATTCCTTTAGCTGTCCAGTCCTTAAAACTAGCATCCAGTTTATTCGGCGTAAAATCCAAGTCATATGCACACCATTTAAAAATTGCAATATCTCCCTCTAGTTTACATTCTTTTATAATAGTTTTCCATATTTTAAGAGTCCATTTCACCCATGGGTTATCAGTAGTATTTATGTACCTTTGTAGTTTGTTGTCAGCCAAAATTGCCTGTATGGGGATGGGAAGTATCCCCTCCTCAATGTTTTTCCATTGAGCGTCATATGATGGGTTGCACCAACATATCACAGCTCTCAACTGTGCTGCAAAATAATAATCTCCAAGAGAAGGTAGGCCCCATCCCCCTTTTCCTTGGCTAATTGCCAAGTTTTGAGACAAACTCTAGGCCTTTTACCTTGCCAAATATATCTTGATAATATCTTGTTCTATTCATTGAATTGATTTTGATTCATCTCTATTGGTAGGGTCTGAAAGAGATATAATAGTTTGGGCAGTATATTCATTTTAATAGATTCAATCCTTGAACTGAGACTAAAAAGAGGAATTAGGTTCCATCTTGTTATATCTTCCTTAATTTTTTTATATATAGGCTGATAATTGCATTCTGATAATTTTGCCAAATCTTTTGGCAGGATGATGCCCAAATATTTGAAAGACTCTGCTTTCTACTTCTGATATCTACTTTCAATTTCTCTTAGTGGGCTATAGTTATATAAAAGTAATTGGGTTTTATCTATGTTGATCTTGTATCCTGATAATTGACCATATTGTTCAAAGGATTGCATCAATTTAGGTTAAGAGTATGTTGGTTGCCCTAGATAGATCAAAATGTCATCTGCGTAACAGGCCAATTTATGCTCTGTTCCTTTAATAGTAGTTCACCTGATATCTTCATTTTGTCTGATGTATTAAGCTAATGGTTCCAGATATAATGCGAAGAGTAGCAGTGACCATGCACAACCCTGTCTCATGCCCCTTTCTAGGGTAAAACTATGATAAATATCCATTGATTTTAATCCTAGCAGTAGGGTTGTCATATAGTGCCTGTATAGTTTTAATAATTGTGTCATGGAAATCAAATCTATGTAAAACTCTGTTAAGAAAATTCCAATTAACCAAATCAAATGCCTTTTCAGTGTCCACACTTATCACTATTGCTTTGATTTTATTTTTTTGTTTATGATCCATAATGTGAAGTGTCCTTCATATATTGTCTTGTATTTGGCGTTATTGTATAAAACCTGTCTGATCGTTATGTATTAGTATGGGTAGAAACTCCTCTAATCGTTTGGCCATGATGGAGGTAAATAATCTATAATCTACATTAAGAACGGATATTGGTCTAAATGACCCACATTCCATTTTATCCTTGCCTTCTTTCGGTATAGCTGAGATTATCACTTCCTTCCAGCTGGGTGGCATTTGTGCCTTTTTTAGAGCCCAGTTCAGTGTGGGGAGTAAGACAGGAATTGACTCATTTTTAAATTCTTTGTACCACTCTGCCGTACACCCATCTGATCCTGGTGACTTGCTTAATTTAAGCCTACTAATTGCAGCTTTTAGTTCAACTTCAGTTATGTCAGCAGTCATCGTGCTATTTTGTTCTTTGCTTAAAGTGGGTAACTCTAGAGAATTCAGGAAGGTGTCAATTTGGGTTATGCTTCCCCCTGGAACTTTGGAATATAGAGTTTTGTAAAACATTTCAAAAGCTTCTTGAATTTCACTTAGCTTAATTTTTATCATTTTTGTTCTTGGAACCTTAATTCTATGAATTGTATTTTCTGCTATTTTTTTTCAGCTTCCACGCCAGTCTTTTCATAGACTTCGATCCACTTTCATAATGTCTCTGTTTCAGAAACATTTAATTTTTCCTGATTTCTTGCGTAGCCAAACTATTAACTTCATTCCTAATTTTTAAAATTTCCTCTAATGCATCCTGTGCCAAATTCAATTTGTGTTTTTTTTCTAGTTCCTTCAGCCTGTTTTGTAATTCCTCTAATGTTTTATTCTGTATTTTTTTCTTATATGAAGATATTGCTATAATTTTCCCTCTTAAAACAGCCTTCAGAGTATCCCATAGAATGGGAGGTGAAACCTCTCCATTATCACTGAATTCTATGTAAAGACCAATTTCTTTTTTAGCTTGTTCCTTAAAGTAGGGATCATTGAGTAGACTTGAATTTAGTTTCCAAAGACTGTTTTTTGGTTATTGGTCAAAATCAACAGATAAATATGGTAAGTGCATGGTCACTTACATCTATTGTCCCAATTCCACAGGTGTTTATTTTGTCTTTTTCTTTTCCAAATGTTATGAAATCGTCTATTTTTGAATATACAGAATGGGGGGGGGGGGCAGAATAATGAGTGTAATCCCTTCTGTTGGGGGTAAGTCCCTCATATATCAATTAGACCAACATCCTCAAAAAGTGTATTAACCTTATGCAAGGATTTCGTTTCATAGGTTTTTATACTGGAAGAGTCTAACTTTGGTTGTAATTGTAAATTTAAGTCTCCCCCACATATCAGGAGACCTTCTGTTTCCGTTACCATAATATTAGTTCTTTTTCTTTTTCAATCTTTTTATTAATATCAACATGATAAGATTAGTACATAGATAATGGGATTACAAACTTACAAAATTAAAATGAGCATAAAAGGATACACAAGCAATAAGTACAATATAGTTAAGTCTTCCCAAATCATGAATGATACAAATGTCATATAAACGAAACCAAAAAAAACCTAGGTAAATCATGTTGAAAAAAAAACAGAAAAGAGAAGAAGAAAAAAATATATTAATACCCTAAGAAAAACTAATCTAACAAACTAACCACTGACTATTAAGGAAAAAAAAAGAAAAAAAATGGGCTGTTTATAGTATCTATAAAAAAAATACAAAATCATCAGTGTCCCCAACTCCAATCCTCTCAATATATATATAAAATCAAAACCGGAAAAACAAATAGGATTGGAACAGGGTCAAATTACATCATGTGAAAATATTGAATAAATGGCCTCCAAATCTTTTCAAATTTAATAGAAGGGTCATATACGACACTTCTAATTTTCTCCAAATTTAGACATAACATATTTTGAGAAAACCAATGAAATACGGTAGGGGGATTAATTTCTTTCCAATTCAACAAAATAGATCTTCTAGCCATTAATGTAAGAAATGCAATCATCCGACAAGCAGAAGAAGATAAATGGATTGACATTGGTAAACCAAAGATTGCAGTAATAGGATGAGGTTGTAAATCAATGTTCAATACTGTGGAAATAATATCAAAAATGTCTTTCCAATATTTTTTCAAAAGCGGACATGACCAAAACATATGAGTTGAAGAAGCTATCTCAGAATGACATCTGTCACATATAGGATTTATATGGGAATAAAAACGAGCCAATTTATCCTTGGACATATGAGCCCTGTGCACAACTTTAAACTGAATCAATGAATGTTTAGCACATATAGAGGATAAATTAACTAATTGAAGAATTTTATCCCAATTCTCAATAGGGATAGTAAAGTTAAGTTCTCTTTCCCAATCATTTTTAATCTTATAAAAGGCCTCTGAACGTATTTTCATAATTATATTGTAAACATTTGATATTACACCTTTCTGAAAAGGATTTAGTTCTAACAATTTCTCCAAAATACCCGAAGAATCAAGATTTGGAAAGGTAGGAAGTACAGTGTTTAAGAAATTCCTAATCAGTAAATATCTAAAAAAAATGAGATCTAGGCAAATTATATTTATTAGATAATTGTTCAAAAGACATAAAACAATTATCCAAAAATAAATCAGAAAATCATAGTATTCCTTTAGTCTTCCAAGCTGAATAAGCTTGGTCCATAATAGAAGGATGAAAAAGAAATAGGATACAATAGGAATAGTTAAAACAAATTGATTCAACCCAAAAAATTTCCGAAATTGAAACCATATACGTAAAGTGTGCTTGACTATCGGATTGTCAATTCGTTTATGCAATTTAGAAAGAGCAAAGGGAAGAGAAGTCCCTAAAATAGAACCCAATGAAAATCCTTGTACAGATTTAGTTTCCAGATTTACCCAGTGAGGGCTAGGAGATAAATCCTAATCCCTTAACCAACATTTCAAATATCAAATATTAATTGCCCAAATAATAAAATCTAAAATTAGGCAATGCCAATCCACCTTCCTTCCTTGCCTTCTGTAAATATCTTTTACCTAATCTAGGATTTTTGTTCTGCCATATATATGAGGAAATTTTTGTATCAACATTGTCAAAAAAGGATTTCGGAATAAAAATTGGTACCGCTTGAAATATATATAAGAACTTGGGTAAAATAATCATCTTAATAGCATTAATCCGACCTATCAGAGATAAAGACAATGGTGACCATTTAGTGAACAAACATTTAATCTGATCAATTAAGGGTAAAAAATTAACCTCGAATAACTCCTTATGATTTTTTGTAATTTTAATCCCTAAGTATATAAAAAAGTCATTAACTAATTTAAAAGGTAAATTTCCATAAATTGGAACCTGTCTATTTAAGGGGAACAATTCACTCTTATTCAATTTATACCCGGAAAAATTACTAAACTGAGCCAACAATGATATAACTGCAGGAATGGATTTCTCAGGATCAGAAATATATAATAACAAGTCATCTGCGTATAATGATAACTTATGTATATCCATCCCGCGAGTAATGCCAAAAATGTTAGGCGATTCTCTAATAGTAATTGCCAAAGGTTCTAAAGCAATATCAAATAATAATGGACTAAGAGGACAGCCTTGCCAGGTACCCCGAAATAAACGAAAAAAGGGAGATCTTTGATTGTCAGTAAAAACCGAGCCTACTGGAGTAGGATATATCAATTTAATCCAGGATATAAATGTCGGACTAAAATTAAACTTCTCAAGCACAGTAAATAAATATGGCTATTCAACTCTATCAAATGCTTTCTCCACATCTAATGAAATTACACATTCTGAGGTGCTGCGTGAAGGAGTATAAACAATATTCAATAATCTCCTAATATTGAAAAAAGAATAGCGATTGTTAATAAAACCAGTTTGATCCTCCGAGATAATTTGAGGTAATACCTTCTCCAGCCTGGTCGCCAGTAATTTGGAAGAGATCTTGGAATCTACATTCAATAAGGATATTGGTCTATAGGATGCACAGTCAGTAGGGTCTTTATCTTTTTTCAATATTAAAGAAATAGAAGCTCTATAAAAAGATTGTGGCAATTTACCTAGTCTAATTGCTTCTTCAAAAACCTTGCATAACCAAGGAGAAAGAGTAGAGGAAAAACACTTTAAAAATTCCACTGTATACCCATCTGGACCTGGTGCTTTCCCAGAATTCATAGAGGAAATACGGTAACACCTTTAATTTCTGCATCCGTAATAGGAGTTTCTACTATTAAAAGTTCTTCTGATGATAATTTTGGAAAATTCAATTTCCCAAGAAAATCATGCATGGTATTATGATCATGAGGAAATTCAGAATGATACAGGGAGGTATAAAAATCTTGAAAAGATTTGTTAATCTCATCATGGTTAACTGTCAGTTCACTATTCTGTTGACGAATCTTAATAATTTGACGTTTAACCAAAGCATTCTTCAATTGGTTAGCTAACAGTTTACCCGATTTATCACTATGTATATAAAAATCAGTTCTGGTTTTCATTAATTGATTTTCAATCGAAGATGTAAGTAATAAACTGTGTTCCATTTGAAGCTCAACCCTTTGTTTGTAAAGCTCCTTACTAGGAGCAATCGAATATTTCTTGTCAATTTCTTTAATCTTATCAACCAATAAAAGAGTTTCCTTCTTAATACGTTTTCTCAAACCAACAGAATAGGAGATAATCTGTCCACGTATATATGCTTTAAAAGTGTCCCAAAGTATTCCACAGGAAATTTCATCAGTGGAATTAGTTGAAAAGAAGAAATCAATCTGTTCCTTCATAAATTTAATGAAATCCGGATCTTGCAGTAAGGTAAAATCAAATCGCCATTGCTTAGTACTAGAAGCTGTATCCATTAATTTAATAGAAAGTTTCATTGGAGCATGATCAGAGATGGCGATAATGTCATAATTACAACCAGTTACAGATGGAATAAAATGAGAGTCAATGAAAAAATAGTCAATTCTCGAGTAAGAATGATAAACATGTGAGAAAAATGAAAACTCTTTGTCCTTAGGATGCAGAAATCTCCAAATATCGAACATTCCATTATCAGTCAAAAAAGAATTGATGTAAGTGGCCAACTTATTTGGTAAAGTCTGAATAGATATAGATCTACCCAGCAAAGGATTTAAACAGCAGTTGAAGTCACCACCCATTATTAACATATATTCATTTAGATTAGGTAGAGAAGTAAATAAAGACTTAAAGAAATCAGGATAATCCACATTTGGAGCATAAACATTAACCATAGCAACCTTCTTATTAAAAAGTAACCCAGTAATTAACAAAAATCTACCACTCAGATCCGAAATAATATCATGTTGAACAAATGTAATAGAGGAGTCAATAAAAATCGAAACTTCTTTTACTTTGGCATTCGAATTCAAATGGTACTGTTGACCCCTCCAAAACCTAACAAAACATTGATTACCCTCTTTCCTCACATGAGTTTCTTGTATAAAAATAATATGCGCATTCAGTCTTTGGAATACTTTAAAAATCTTTTTCCATTTAATCGGATGGTTTAAGTCATTAGTATTCCAAGAGACAAAATTAATGGTCTGAGCCATATTTCTAAAATCAACCTTTTGGTAAATAAAGAGTTAACCAAAGTATGAACTCATGCACCCGGAAGAGGAACAAAAATAAGGGGAGGACCCGGAAATGATGACATGGCGGACATTTTAGTAGTTTGAAATCAGCCCAAATGAAAAAACTAGAAAAACTAATAAAAAGAGCAATAGAATTAGAAAGGAAGCCCCCGCCCACCACCCACAGAAAAGAGATCCTCCTGAGCCTAAAGGAGGCCAGGAAAAAAAAGTGTGAGACTAAATCTACCCCCATGTCTCCAGAAGGCGACTCCAGATATATAATGGAGAAAAAAAAAGATCCACCCAAAATCCTAAAAAGTAATTAACACTATACTAAAACAGACTTCTTAATATAATTGCTAGTAAAAAAACCCAAAAAGAATATAAACACTGGTGACTTATAAATCGGGTTAAAACCCAAACAAATAAAAGTTAGGATGTGATAAGAAAGGCATTATAGGAAGAAGACGACAAAAAAAAAATGGCGGAATTAAAAAATAAAGCAAGAAATATTTTAGAAAAGAAACCGCCATCTTAGTTACACAAAAAATGAAAAAGATATATATCAAAACATTAAAAAAATTCACCTTCAAAGGATTAATAATAATGACCAAAAATAAAATACAATGGTTAAAGTAAGTAAATTAAAAAGATTAGTACATCGATAAAGAAAAGCTTTAATTGGAATATAAAATGTAAAATAAACCTACACCAATAGTCAGAAACAAAATCTGGTTTTGGAAACAAAAATTATCTTGTAACGATCAAAACCATATATTTATTAGAGACGAGAATCCGAAGCAGTAAGATAATTCTCATCCAGAAAGCTTTGAGCATCAGATATAGAGAGAAAAACACGCTGTGGTGCATTCGAAGGCGAGATTTTAAGTTTCGCAGGGTATAAAAGCGCTGGTTTTAGGTTTTTCTCATAACATTCGGACTTCAAAGGTTTAAAAGCGAGCCGCGCCTTCATCACTTCTGGGCTGAAATCCTCCACAAGCCGGAATTGGAATTCTCTCAATTTAACCATCCCTAAACGCCGAGCCACAGGAATAAGTTGCTCTTTAACATGCACATAATGAAATCGAACAATTACAACAGGTGGTTTAGATGAAGAACTTGGTGATTGGCGCATAATTCTATGCATAAGAATTAAGAATTAATTAAGAATTAAGATCAAGTAATGGAGGACTATCTGGGAATACAGAAGGGAATGCATCCTTTAAAAGTTGAGCGAAATACTTCGAGGGGTCCCCTTGTTCGATACCTTCCGGGAGACCAAGTATGCGTAAGTTCTGTCTTCTAGACCGATTTTCAAAATCGACACTCTTGGCTTTAAGTATTTCCAACTGTTTAATCACCGAAGATAATTTCTGCTCCAGTTTCTCAATTTTCAAGTCTCGCTTCCGAGCGTCCTCTTGCAGAGTTGCGATTAGAGTTTGATGCTGTTCAACTTCATGATCAATCTTATCCAGAGAATCCTGGAAAGCCTTTAAATCTTCTTTGAAAGTTTGTCGTTGTTCTTCAAATTTTTCATTCAAGAGCTCCAATAAGTATCAGAAGTCAATTCAGTACGCTTAGGATCAGTCTTTTTTTTCTTTCCATTGCTGTTAGAATCTTTCCCAGGGTCTCGCCCTTTAGATCTTAAAGCCATTTCAGTATTCATTTCTTCAAAATTCACAGTACACTCTTAAAGATAAGTCCAAAAAAGTAGCAAGAATTTTCTGGTGTAGGTAAAAATAAATTAAATAAGGGTGATCATAGGTTAAAAAAGGAAAGGTTATGGAGTGAATCTAAAACAGTGCTCACTCCATGAGCGTCTCCTGGTGACCTCAGTTATTTTCTGAAAGAAACCAATATCACTTCCCGGGGGTGCATATATATTCAATAGAGTAACTGAATTTCCGTCTATATTCCCCCGACCAGAATATACCTGCCCTCCTTATCTCCCATTTCGAAAACTTTTTCAAAATATAGCTTGCTTGAGATGAGAATAGCAACTCCTCTCCTATGTCCTGATTTATATGAGGAGAAAAACAAATTAGCAAAGCCTATTCTCTTTAGTTTTCCATGCTCATTATCACTTAAGTGAGTTTCCTGTAAATATACTACATGTGTTTGTTCTTTTTTCATTTTGGATAGAATTCTACTGTGTTTGATTGGATTTAACAGCCCATTGACATTAAAAGAAATGAGTTTTACTTTGTCCTTAGCTATGTGTATTTATCTGTCAATATATCATTGAAATTATCAGAATAAAACTTAATTAATCTACTCGCTGAACAAATAAGAACCAAGAAATGTGAATAATTAAAACAAAAGGCTACAAAGGTGTGATTCCAAGGCTGAGTAGATGACCCCAGGCTGAGCTAGAGGAAACTTCTAGCTGTGGGGGATAGCCCCTCCTACCTGTGAGTTGAGGGCCGCCATTGCAAAAGAAAGTGAACAAATCTATATCCATTACACAGAAAATATTTCCCTGTGTATTCCTTATATATATATATTCTCATTTAGGTGGGGAAAAAGAAGTGAATGAATGAATAAAAAAAGAATAATTGAGTAATATAAAATCCACATTAAAATAAGTATTTCTCCAGATAGGTATAGTACCGTCTAATTTTGCTTCTGTTTAGCTTATCAATATTTTTCAAGTTAGCCAAACCTTTTGGCTCTTCTGGAAGTGAGGTGAGAGGTGAGGGCTGTCTTCGGAATACTCACAGTCTCTTCCTGATATATTTTTCTCCCCTCCCCCCATCCCCTGCTTCCTCGATTCTCTCATTATTTCCCAAGCAGAGTGGGATAACTGCTCAGCCAGGCTTTCCCTTGGTTTGATCACGCTGACGGGCAATCTTTTGACCTTCATGTCTGTAGTTGCCTCTTCCACTGTTTGATAGAGTTGCATCCCATCTTCATAAAACACTTGCAATTTAGCAGGGTACAGAGTCTGGAATTTAATCCTTCCTTGCTTTAATATTTGCTTTACTTCAGAGTATTCTTTACGTTTCTGCAGGACCGCTGGGTGGTAATCTTGATCGAAATATATTAATTTCCCATCCAAAAACACCCTCTTCTTTCCCCAGGCCCTTCGTACAATCTCCACCTTGGTATTGTATCAAAGTAATCTAATTATTATTAAGCATGGCTTATCTTCTCTGTCTCCAGTAGGCCGCGGGGCGAGCGCACGATGCGCCCTCTCAATTTCAAGCTCCATAGTCAAAGGAATCTCTAGCGCATCCCGCAGCAACTTTCGTACAAACTCCATCATAGGCAAACCCTCCACCCCTTCGGGAACATTGTATATCCTGATATTTTTCCACCGTGATCTTCCCTCCTGGTCAAGCAGTTTACTTTCTTGTTGATTTAACATTTTTATTGTCCTACTTAGTTCCGTTCCACATTTTGCACGCAATCTTCCACCTTCTCAATTCGTGTCTCTGCCACCACTATTTTTTGTTTGACATTGGCGAGCTCTGACTTGATATAATTTAGTTGCTGTTTTATATTGTTCTGGAACTCCCGTATCTCTTCCAGAATTTTTATCATATTTGCCGCTTCGTCTGAACGAGACCCATTGTCAGCCTCGCTACCACGCATTTGGGTAGGAGAACCGCTTGCTGCACCCCTCTTGTCCATAGGCTCCGCAGTGATGCTTTTTAAATCTCTATTCTTTTTCCCCATTCTTGCCCCCCTTATCAATTCAAATATTTTCAAAAGATTTTACATTTGATGGATTAACAGGGCATAATATGTGTTTTTCTGGAGGAGCCATTGACTTAAACTGCCATTCTGGACGATGACGTCACCAGAACCCCATTTCCTGCCATTTCCAGCACTTAATGAGTTAACTTAAACGCATTTAGTTGTTTGAACAATTTTCAACTATGGTGCTTAATTATTTATAATTGTCTTCAAAACCTCAATTAGTTTAAATAATTCAGTATAGCTAACGATCAATCGTTTAATTTTTTAACTACTCTGAGTGTTTCAGAGGCATTCAAATGTCCCTGAGCCTGGTGTAGAACAAGCATTTCTGCCAAGTGTAAGGGACTAAGGGACTTGATATTTTCAAAGAAGTTAATCAAGGTGGAGGTGAATCATTCTGATGAAATATTGACCTGAAACATTCATTCTGTATCTCTCCACACAAATGCTGCATGACCTGTAAAACATTTCTAGCACAAAAAGATGTCAGAAAAGATGCTGGCATTGGAGAGTGTTCAGAGGAGGTTCACAAGGATGATTTTGGGAATGAAAGGGTTATCATACAAGGAACATTTGACAGCTCTGGGCCTGTACTCAATGGAATTTAGAAGAATGAGGGGGGGGGGGGATCTCATTGAAACCTTTAGAATGTTGAATGGCCAAGACAGAGTAGATGTGGAAAGGATGTTTCCCATGGTGGGAGAGTCTAGGACAAGAGAGCACAGCATCAGGATAGAGAAGCATCTATTTAAAATAAAGATGTCGATAAATTTCTTTAGCCAGAGGATGGTGAATTTGTGAAATTTATTACCTCAGGCAGCTGTAGAGGCCAGGTTATTAAGGCAGAGCTTGATAGGTTCTTGATTGAACACTGCATCAAAGGTTACGGAGAGAAGGCTGGGGAGTGGGACTGAGGAGAGGAATAAAGGATCAGCCATGATTGAATGGCGGAGTAGACTCACTGGGCCAAATGGCCTAATTCTGCTCCTATGTCTTATGGTCTTATAGTCTATGGCTGTGAATTGAGCCACTCATGTAAACAATGCTCCAGTGGAAAGCCAGTTTAGGGTTGCTTTGGAGCAGTTTGAAACTAGTCAATGACACTTTATGTGGTGTTGTGACTTTACTAAGATCAGCAATCAATTCCTCTGTCAGAATTGGTTTCCATAACATGTATGACCTGTACAGCTTTAAGAGAATGCATGCTGTCTAAACTTCTGAAGACTGGATGCCTCCAGACCCTATCACTTGGGTCTTTCCATATTGCTGCTCCTGGGCAAAGCAATTTATCCTCAGTCATTTTTAATGATCATACATATAAAGCAATTTTGTGCAACATTCACGTTAAACCCAGTTCCACTGATAAAGATCAGCTTTCTGTCACATGTACACCAAAACATACAGTGAAATGTGTCCTTTGCGTCGAAGACCAATGCAATCTGAGGATGATTAAGTGTCACCACTCTTCCAACATCAGCATAGCATAACCACAACTTACTAACTCTAACCTGTACATCTTTGGAATATGGGAGGAAACCAGAGCACCTGGAGGAAACCCATGCAGTCAAAGGGAGAATGTACAAACTCCTTGCAGACAGTGGCAAGCATTGAACCCCAATGATTGCGATCACTGGCACTGTAAAGTGCTTAGCTAACTGCTACGCTACCATGTTGCCTAATGGAATCAGCTTTGGAAATAGGGTGCAACATGCTGCTGTTATTGTATTACTGCACGTGCAGGATTAACAAAAGCTATTGCAGATAATTTCCAACATCAGGATTCATGATAATTTCCATTGTCTTAAATGATAAATACTGTAGGTAGTAAAAAAACACATCAATAATTCCAAAAATGAATGGCAAAAATAGCCTCAGAGATAGAGTAGAAACATCAGGCAATATTTAAAAGTGATATTCATCTAAGGTAAGTTACAGGAAGTCAGAGAATGAAATGTAGAACATACACAGTAACCAACAATTTGGTGCCTGTGACATTACATATCAATCAGGTTTTTAATAGATCAGGATTCAACAGGAAGCCCCTCAGTATATAATATTCCCTTTCATCTGTGCTATGTCACCAATCATTTGAATTACCCAAGGAGCATCTCGACACAAATGCTAGTAGCAAACATCCAGAGATGGGAAGAAGGAATAATTGCACCTTTCACAATATTCATAACATTCCAACAGGCCAAGGCCAAAAATGCTTTGAACGGAAGATAATGTTGTGTTGTAATGTGGACAATGCAAGAACAAATACATATTCACCAGAGAACAAGAAAGCTCATGTGTTTTTTTATCAAATGGCTCCCTATATTTTTGGACCCACCAGTCAGGACAGAGTGGCACATTCAAAACAATAGTACCAAAAATGTACTGCTCCCTCACAAGTGAGACTTGAACTCTCATTTTCACATGCCTAGATTACTCCTAATCCTTTCCTGAATACTTTCTTTGCAAATATCAATAAACGTGTTTATGGTATAGGAACTGAACTAACATTAAAGTGAATTCTTACTTGATTTCTCCAAGTAATGAAAGGAGTCGAGGCTGCGGTAGATGAGAGGCAGCCACACGTGATAAAATTCCAAAGAATCGTTCACCCATTACTATATCCATGGGAGTTACCTGTTACAAATGATAGAAGGGAGGATCTTAAGTCTTTGCTAACAAATACTTTCACATTATAATGCAACAAGTTGCTGGCAAATCTTGTGGTGAGAAACTAATAGAGGGGCAAACAGTTGTACACATTCCAGTCAACCTTGTATCTACAGAAGCAGATGAAATACTCCAGGGTATTAATTTGTCAGAAGTGACGAGTGTGGTAGAGGCATGAGAGTGTCTGTTCACTTTCTGAGATTACTTCAACAGAATGAAATGGAATGCAAACTTCTAAGGATGTAAAGGTGTTGTTGTGCCTTCATTGTAATGACATTTAAGTGATGGTCCCAGGATATATCCTCTGATATGTTAATGCCAAAGAATTTAAAGCTACCGACCCTCTCCATCTCTATTCTAACATTCTCCAATAGTAACATAATTCATTAACACAAGTGATTCTACAGATGCTGGAAATCCACAGCAACACACACAAAATGCTGGAGGAACTCACCAGGTCAGGCAGCATCTATGGAGGGGAATAAACAATTGACGTTTCGGGCCAAAATGTGAAAGACTCTAGCAGTATGCCAGAAGTTCAAGAGTTCAGGGGGGCAGAAGTAAGTGCAGCTGCTACTACGAGGGAGAAGGTGCTTGGGAAAACGAGAGGTCTGAAGGTAGATAAGTCAACTTGACTATATGGACTACACTCCAGGGTTCTGAATGAGGTAGCTGAAGAGATTGTGAAGGTATTAGTATTTATCTTTCAAGAATCAATAGATTCTGGCATGTTTCCAGAGAGCCTCATGAAATCCTCTGGAACCATGCCATCTACGCAAACCATTGACGCAGAAAAGTAGCATCCATCATCAGGGATCCCACACTATCAGGTCACGCTCTCTTCTCACTGTTGCCATCAGGAATAAGGTACAGGAGCCTCAGTACTCACACCACCAGGTTCAGGAACAGTTATTATCCCTCAACCATCAGGCTCCTGAACCAAAGTGTTCATTCAACTTCACAGGCCTCATCATTAAAATGCTCCCATAACCTATGAATTCACTTTCAAGTAATCTTCATCTCATGTTCTCAATATTTATTCCTTATTTATTTATTATTTTTATTATTTGATCCTTTTTAGCATTTGCACAGTTTGTTGTCTTTTGTATACTGGTTGAATGCCTAAGTTGGTGTGGTTTTTCATTGATTGTAAAGGTAGTCCCTGAGTTACGAACGTCCGACTTACGGACAACTTGTATTTACAAACTGAGGAAGGAGAAACACTGCCACCTACAGTTTAAATTCCCACGTGGAATATTGTGGAGGATCAAATACCCAAACCCAGCACTGCCCCCACTTAACCTGTTCCATTTAACCTGCCTCAGTGCAGTGGATTTTAGGAGCCGGGGAATTCAGTGCGGTGGTCCTTAGGATCCAGCAGACCTCGGGAGCCGGCGGAGGTCGGGACCTGCCACCCGCAGTGTTTCTGTTCTGTTGATGGGAAGTGATCGTGATTGACAATAAAGTGGAAATAATAAAGCGTTTGGAAAAAGGTGAAACGCCATCGGTCATTGGAAAAGCATTAGGCTACAGTCGGTCAATGATCGGAACAATTTTAAAAGATAAAGGATAAAGTGAGAATAATGGAGCATGTGAAAGGCCTTGCCCCGATGAAAGCTATAATTATTACTAAGCAACGCAGTGGTTTAATTATTAGAATACATATGTTTCTTAAGTGTTTTATATGCATAGAAAGGTAAAATATATACTATATACTAAGACAAACATTTGACTAACTGACACTAAATAATACCGGATGTACTTGTTTCGACCTACATACAAATCCGACTTAAAGATGGACTCAGGAACGGAACTCGTTCATTACCCGGGGACTGCCTGTATTATGGTTATTATTATGATGCAATTATTAAGTATGCTTGCAAGAAAATTAATCTCAGAGCTGTATATGGTAACATATATGTCCTTTGATAATAAATTTACTTTGATCTTTGACTGGAAAGTTGCAAATGTCACTCCACTCCAAGAAGGGAGGGAGGGAATATATGCAAATATATCTGTTATCAATTAAGCTGGCCGGATGCGTAGTGGCATCAGCACCAGACTTCGAGGCAAATGAATCTGAGTTCAAATCCGGCTAGCTGCTTGCACGCTTTCCATCTAAAACAGTTAAGTGCTAAGGAAATGGCAAAAAAGGAACAACAAAAACTGTTATTAACATAAAGGGAACCAGTGAATTTGTCATAAAGTTAGTTCAAAGTACATTTATTATCAAATTATGTTCACTTTATACAACCTTGAGATTCATTTCCTTATAAGGAGCCACAAAACAAAGAAACTTGATAGAACCCATTCAAAAAAGACCATCAAACACTCAAAGTGCAGAAATTTAAAGAAAGCAATCATACAAATGGAAGCAAATAACATTCAGAACTGAAGTTCATGAAAGTGAGTCCACAGCCAATCCAGGAGCTCATTAGTTTCAGGATACAGCCTCAGTTCAGCAAAGAGATGAGTAAACCTTGGGAGCAGCGAGCTGAACGCTGACTCATCCCTCACCTCCAGCCTCAACACCCTGACCTTTTCAATCTGGCTGGGTGCTTAAATCGGCCAAACCTCAGATCGTTCCTTGCTCTAGGACCTGGGGCCTGCCGCTCTGATACACTTTCGGGCCCGGGACCCGTTACCTCAATTCAGTCCATACCCGACCTTCCCAGCTCTTAAATCAGCCAAACATCAGCTTGTTCCTCGCTTTTGGGCCCGGGCCTTGCAGCTTCAATTCGACCCGTACACACCATGCCACAAACATCCTGCACCTTCAAGACTTAACTTCACACCACAAAAATGCCAGTTTGTACAGGCAGTTCAAAAGCTGAACTCCAAAAGAGAAGTTACAGGCTATTGATTACAGTGATTGTTTTTGAGAGAATGTAGGGTTAATAAAACAGTTAGTAGTTTTCTTTGCTGCCAGCAAGTGTTCGCTGAGCCATCTTAAATAGGAAGACTGTGGCTTGATATATGAGGTCAGTACACAATATTCTGACTCATGGAATTATTATATCTGTGTGGGTTAACCAATAGTCAGGAGGGAGAGAATATGAATTAACTGTATTTTACATGGTGGCACTCTGTGATCAGTAAGGTACTACAAAGATCAGTGCTTAGCCCCCTGCTCTACTCACCTAAACCTATGACTGTGAGGCTAAGTACAGCTCCAATACTGTAGTTAAGATTGCTGATGACACCATTATTGGCCAAATTAAAGGTGGTGATAAAACAGCATATAGGAGGGAGACTGAAATCTGGTTGAATGGTTTCCATAACAACAACCATTCACTCAATGTCAAAACAAAAGAGTTGATTATTGACTGCAGAAGGAAGAAGCTGGAGGTCCAGGAGTTTTGTGTGTTATTCCAAAGATTGGCAGGCTTACCTCAACACCATTTATTTTTTGAAGACCAAAATGATTAAGCCTGAAGAGAACGTAGTACTTCCAGAGAGTGAAGTTCACCACTGGGTTCCCCTGAGGACTGACGGTAAGCTGGTCCAGTCGGCGACCCAGTGCCAGCGCATTGAACTGCTGCAGTTTGTGCAGATTGGTGTCCTGGAACTTGAAGTGCTGTGAGGAAGTGACACAAGAAGTGGATTGGATGCAAAGCTCTTGCCTCAATTTTCTCATTAAGGTCACTGACAATAAACACTAACAATAAAAAATCTGTATTAAAGAAATAAAAATGATTGTTATCACAGATAGACAAGACAAACAACAATAAACAACATTTCAAGGAAAACTATTGTCCTGATGTATAATTTCAGACATTGACACTAATAGCTACAAGAGTGGGCTGAAAACTCTGCTCAGGATGACCTGTGTTAGGATACAAATAAACATTCTGAAAACAGGTGGCAGGTGAGGGAAGGGTTAACATGTAAACTTCCTGGTTATTTATTTAGAGATACAGCGCACAACAGACCCTTCCAGCCCAATGAGCTACAACACCCAGCAAAACACTGATTTAGCCCCAGCCCAATCACAGGACAATTTACAATGACCAATTAACCTGCTAACTGGTAAGTCTTTGGACTGTGGAGGAAACCAGAGCTCCTGGAGGAAATCCACGGGAGCATGGGCAAGAACGTTCAAACCTGGAATTGAATTCCAACACTCCGAGCTGTAGTAGTGTCGCACTAACTGCCTCACCAGCATGGCACACTCCGATTCTGTCTGATTAGCTCAGTCTGCCCAATAGCTTTTGCTTATTATTTCATACCAGTATGTTCCTGTTTTAACAGAGGATATGTAAAGGAGCAGAGAGATCCAGTCCCCCAGCCCTTGGAAGGGGTGAAGATCCCACACATATAACTAAAACTGAATTCCTTCCTATTCTCTCTATTCCCTATTTACTAAGGATATCACCTTTCTTGTAATTTCTCCCCAGTCCCAGCCCATGTAATTTCACTGTTCAATCACTGAGAAACTTCGTAATCGCTCCCCAGTCCCGGCCCAACATAATCTCACTGTTCAATCAGTGATTCACTTTGTATTCTCTCACCAGTCCTGGTCCCATGTAATCTCACTGTTCAATCACTGAGACACTTTCTAATCTCTCCCCAGTCCCAGCCCGACCTAATATCATTGTTCAATCACAGATACACTTGGTAATCTCTCCCCAATCCGTACCACATGTAATCTCACTGTTCAATCACAGACACTTTGCACTCTCTCCTCAGACGCAGCCCCAAGTAATCACTGAGACACTTTCTAATCTCTCCCCAGTCCTTCGCCCCATATAATCTCACTGTCCAATCACTGAGTTACATTGTAATCTCTCCCCAGTCCCAGCCCCATGTAATCTCACTGCTCAATCACTGAGACAGTTTCTTATCACTCCCCAGTCCTAGCCCCATGTAATCTCACTGCTCAATCACTGAGACAGTTTCTTATCACTCCCCAGTGACAGCTCCATGTAATCTCACCTATCAATCACTGAGACGCTTTCCAATCTCTTGCCAGCCCCAGCCCCATGGAATATCACTGTTTAATCACTGAGACATTTTGTAATCTCTTCATAGTCCCAGCCCCATGTAATCTGACTGTTGAATCTCTGAGATGCTTTGTAATCTCTCCCTAGTCCAGGCCCCACGTAATCTCACTGTTCAATCACTGAGACACTTTGTAATCTCTCCCCAGTACTGGCCCCACATAATCTCACAGTTCAATCAGTGACACACTTTCTAATCACTCTCTTGTCCCAGCCCTGTGTAATCTCACTGAGGCACTGTCCCAGCCCAAGACCCATGTCATCTCACTCTTCAATTGCAGAGACACTTTGCAATCTCTCCCCAGTCCTCGCCCCATGTAAACTCAGTGTTGAATCACAGAGACACTTCATAATGTCTCCCCAGTCCCCGTCAAATGTAATCTCACTGTTCAGTCACTGAGACACTTTGTAATCTCTCGGCATTTACGGCCCATGTAATCGCAGTGTTCAATCACTGAGACACTGTGTAATCTCTCCCCAATCCCGGCCCATGTAATCTCACTTTTCAATCACTCAGACACTTCGTAATCTCTCACCAGTCCTCGCCCCATGTAAACTAACTGTTGAATCACAGAGACCCTCTGTAATGTCTCCCCAGTCTGGACCCATTTAATCTCACTGTTCAATCACAGGGACACTTTGGAATCTCTCCCTAGTCCCCGCCCCATGTCATCTCACTGTTCAATTACAGAGACACTTTGCACTCTCTCCTCAGATGCAGCCCCAAGTAATCACTGAGACACTTTCTAATCTCTCCCCAGCCCCATGTAATCTCACTGTTCAATCACTGAGACACTTTGTAATCTCTCCCCAGTCCATACCACATATAATCTCACTGTTCAATCACTGAGGCATTTTGTAATCTGTTCCCCAGTCCCGGCCCCATGTAATCTCACTGTTTAATCACAGAGACCCTCTGTAATGTCTCCCCAGTCTGGACCCATTTAATCTCACTGTTCAATCACAGGGACACTTTGGAATCTCTCCCTAGTCCCCGCCCCATGACATCTCACTGTTCAATTACAGAGACACTTTGCACTCTCTCCTCAGACGCAGCCCCAAGTAATCACTGAGACACTTTGTAATCTCTCCCCAGTCCATACCACATATAATCTCACTGTTCAATCACTGAGGCATTTTGTAATCTGTTCCCCAGTCCCGGCCCCATGTAATCTCACTGTTTAATCACTGAGACGCTTTGTAGTTGCTCCCCAGTCACAGCCCAAGTAAACTCACTTTTCAATCACTGAGACACTTTCTAATCTCTCCCCAGTCCCGGCCCCATGTATACTGACTGTTCAATCACGGAGACACTTGGTAATCTCTCCCCAGTTACGGCCCCACGCAATTTCATTGTTCAATCACTGACACACTTTGTAATCTCTCCCCAGTCCCAGCACAATATAATCTCATTGTTTAATCTCAGAGACACTTTCTAATATCTCCCCAGTCCCATGTCATATCACTGTTCATTCACTGAGGCAATTTGTAATCTCTCCCCAGTCCTGTCCCCATGAAAGGTCACTGTTCAATCACATCGACACTTTCTCATCTCTCCTCAGTCCCGGCCCCACATAATCTCACTGTTTAATCACTGAGACACTTTGCAATTTCTCCCCAGTCCCAGCCCCATGTAAACTCACTGTTGAATCACAGAGACCCTCTAAAATGTCTTCCGAGTCTGGACCCATTTAATCTCACTGTTCAATCACAGGGACAATCTTGGACAATGTCTCCCATCCACTCCATAATGTACTGGTTAGGCACAGGAGTACATTCAGCCAGAGTCTCATTCCACCGAGATGCAATACTGAGCGTCATTGGAAGACATTCCTGCCTGTGGCCATCAAACTTTACAGCTCCTCCCTCGGAGTGTCAGACACTCTGAGCCAATAGGCTGGTCCTGGACTTATTTCCACTTGGCATAATTTACTTATTATTATTTAATTATTTCTGGTTTTATTTTGCTATATTTCTACTCTGTTCTAGGTTGGTGCAACTGTAACGAAACCCAGTTTCCCTCGGGATCAATAAAGTATGTCTGTCTGTCTGACACTTTGGAAACTCTCCCTAGTCCCCGCCCAGTGTAATCTCAGTGTTCAATTACTGAGACACTTTCTAATGTCTCTCCAATTCCAGCCTGATGTAATCTCACTGTTCAGTCACTGAGATACTTTGTAACATCTCCGCAGTCACAGTCCCATGTCATATCACTGTTCAATCACTGAGGCAATTTCTAATCGCTCCCCAGTACCAGCCCCACATAATCTCTCTGTTCAATCACGGAGACATTTTCTAATCTCTCCCTAGTCCCAGCCCCATGTAATCTCACAGTTCAACCACCGAGACACTTTGTAATCTCTCCCCAGTAGCAGTCACACATAATCTCACTGTTCAATGACTGAGGCACTTCCTAATCTCATCCCGGTCCTGGCTCAATATAATCTCACTGTTCAACTGGGGCACTTTGTCATCTCTCCCCTATTCTCAGCCCCAGCCTCATGTAATCTCACTGTTCAATCACTGAGGAACTTTGTACTCTGTCCCCAGTCCTGCCCTCATGTGATCCACTGTTCAATCACTGAGACACTGTGTAATCTCTCCCCAGACCCGGCCCCATGTAATCTCACAGTTCAATCACTGAGGAACTTTGTACTCTGTCCCCAGTCCTGCCCCCATGTGATCCACTGTTCAATCACTGAGACACTGTGTAATCTCTCCCCAGACCCGGCCCCATGTAATCTCACAGGTCAATCACTCAGACACTTTGCAATCTCTCATCAGTCCTCGCCCCATGTAAACTCACTGTGAATCACAGAGACACTCTGTAATGTCTCCCCAGACTGGTCCCATTTAATCTCACTGTTCAATCACTGACACATTTAGTAATCTCTCCCCAGTCCCGGCCCCATGTAATCTCACTGTTCAATCACTGAGACACTTTCTAATCTCTCCCCAGTCCCAGCCCGACCTAATATCATTGTTCAATCACAGATACACTTGGTAATCTCTCCCCAATCCGTACCACATGTAATCTCACTGTTCAATCACAGACACTTTGCACTCTCTCCTCAGACGCAGCCCCAAGTAATCACTGAGACACTTTCTAATCTCTCCCCAGTCCTTCGCCCCATATAATCTCACTGTCCAATCACTGAGTTACATTGTAATCTCTCCCCAGTCCCAGCCCCATGTAATCTCACTGCTCAATCACTGAGACAGTTTCTTATCACTCCCCAGTCCTAGCCCCATGTAATCTCACTGCTCAATCACTGAGACAGTTTCTTATCACTCCCCAGTGACAGCTCCATGTAATCTCACCTATCAATCACTGAGACGCTTTCCAATCTCTTGCCAGCCCCAGCCCCATGGAATATCACTGTTTAATCACTGAGACATTTTGTAATCTCTTCATAGTCCCAGCCCCATGTAATCTGACTGTTGAATCTCTGAGATGCTTTGTAATCTCTCCCTAGTCCAGGCCCCACGTAATCTCACTGTTCAATCACTGAGACACTTTGTAATCTCTCCCCAGTACTGGCCCCACATAATCTCACAGTTCAATCAGTGACACACTTTCTAATCACTCTCTTGTCCCAGCCCTGTGTAATCTCACTGAGGCACTGTCCCAGCCCAAGACCCATGTCATCTCACTCTTCAATTGCAGAGACACTTTGCAATCTCTCCCCAGTCCTCGCCCCATGTAAACTCAGTGTTGAATCACAGAGACACTTCATAATGTCTCCCCAGTCCCCGTCAAATGTAATCTCACTGTTCAGTCACTGAGACACTTTGTAATCTCTCGGCATTTACGGCCCATGTAATCGCAGTGTTCAATCACTGAGACACTGTGTAATCTCTCCCCAATCCCGGCCCATGTAATCTCACTTTTCAATCACTCAGACACTTCGTAATCTCTCACCAGTCCTCGCCCCATGTAAACTAACTGTTGAATCACAGAGACCCTCTGTAATGTCTCCCCAGTCTGGACCCATTTAATCTCACTGTTCAATCACAGGGACACTTTGGAATCTCTCCCTAGTCCCCGCCCCATGTCATCTCACTGTTCAATTACAGAGACACTTTGCACTCTCTCCTCAGATGCAGCCCCAAGTAATCACTGAGACACTTTCTAATCTCTCCCCAGCCCCATGTAATCTCACTGTTCAATCACTGAGACACTTTGTAATCTCTCCCCAGTCCATACCACATATAATCTCACTGTTCAATCACTGAGGCATTTTGTAATCTGTTCCCCAGTCCCGGCCCCATGTAATCTCACTGTTTAATCACAGAGACCCTCTGTAATGTCTCCCCAGTCTGGACCCATTTAATCTCACTGTTCAATCACAGGGACACTTTGGAATCTCTCCCTAGTCCCCGCCCCATGACATCTCACTGTTCAATTACAGAGACACTTTGCACTCTCTCCTCAGACGCAGCCCCAAGTAATCACTGAGACACTTTGTAATCTCTCCCCAGTCCATACCACATATAATCTCACTGTTCAATCACTGAGGCATTTTGTAATCTGTTCCCCAGTCCCGGCCCCATGTAATCTCACTGTTTAATCACTGAGACGCTTTGTAGTTGCTCCCCAGTCACAGCCCAAGTAAACTCACTTTTCAATCACTGAGACACTTTCTAATCTCTCCCCAGTCCCGGCCCCATGTATACTGACTGTTCAATCACGGAGACACTTGGTAATCTCTCCCCAGTTACGGCCCCACGCAATTTCATTGTTCAATCACTGACACACTTTGTAATCTCTCCCCAGTCCCAGCACAATATAATCTCATTGTTTAATCTCAGAGACACTTTCTAATATCTCCCCAGTCCCATGTCATATCACTGTTCATTCACTGAGGCAATTTGTAATCTCTCCCCAGTCCTGTCCCCATGAAAGGTCACTGTTCAATCACATCGACACTTTCTCATCTCTCCTCAGTCCCGGCCCCACATAATCTCACTGTTTAATCACTGAGACACTTTGCAATTTCTCCCCAGTCCCAGCCCCATGTAAACTCACTGTTGAATCACAGAGACCCTCTAAAATGTCTTCCGAGTCTGGACCCATTTAATCTCACTGTTCAATCACAGGGACAATCTTGGACAATGTCTCCCATCCACTCCATAATGTACTGGTTAGGCACAGGAGTACATTCAGCCAGAGTCTCATTCCACCGAGATGCAATACTGAGCGTCATTGGAAGACATTCCTGCCTGTGGCCATCAAACTTTACAGCTCCTCCCTCGGAGTGTCAGACACTCTGAGCCAATAGGCTGGTCCTGGACTTATTTCCACTTGGCATAATTTACTTATTATTATTTAATTATTTCTGGTTTTATTTTGCTATATTTCTACTCTGTTCTAGGTTGGTGCAACTGTAACGAAACCCAGTTTCCCTCGGGATCAATAAAGTATGTCTGTCTGTCTGACACTTTGGAAACTCTCCCTAGTCCCCGCCCAGTGTAATCTCAGTGTTCAATTACTGAGACACTTTCTAATGTCTCTCCAATTCCAGCCTGATGTAATCTCACTGTTCAGTCACTGAGATACTTTGTAACATCTCCGCAGTCACAGTCCCATGTCATATCACTGTTCAATCACTGAGGCAATTTCTAATCGCTCCCCAGTACCAGCCCCACATAATCTCTCTGTTCAATCACGGAGACATTTTCTAATCTCTCCCTAGTCCCAGCCCCATGTAATCTCACAGTTCAACCACCGAGACACTTTGTAATCTCTCCCCAGTAGCAGTCACACATAATCTCACTGTTCAATGACTGAGGCACTTCCTAATCTCATCCCGGTCCTGGCTCAATATAATCTCACTGTTCAACTGGGGCACTTTGTCATCTCTCCCCTATTCTCAGCCCCAGCCTCATGTAATCTCACTGTTCAATCACTGAGGAACTTTGTACTCTGTCCCCAGTCCTGCCCTCATGTGATCCACTGTTCAATCACTGAGACACTGTGTAATCTCTCCCCAGACCCGGCCCCATGTAATCTCACAGTTCAATCACTGAGGAACTTTGTACTCTGTCCCCAGTCCTGCCCCCATGTGATCCACTGTTCAATCACTGAGACACTGTGTAATCTCTCCCCAGACCCGGCCCCATGTAATCTCACAGGTCAATCACTCAGACACTTTGCAATCTCTCATCAGTCCTCGCCCCATGTAAACTCACTGTGAATCACAGAGACACTCTGTAATGTCTCCCCAGACTGGTCCCATTTAATCTCACTGTTCAATCACTGACACATTTAGTAATCTCTCCCCAGTCCCGGCCCCATGTAATCTCACTGTTCAATCACTGAGACACTTTCTAATCTCTCCCCAGTCCCAGCCCGACCTAATATCATTGTTCAATCACAGATACACTTGGTAATCTCTCCCCAATCCGTACCACATGTAATCTCACTGTTCAATCACAGACACTTTGCACTCTCTCCTCAGACGCAGCCCCAAGTAATCACTGAGACACTTTCTAATCTCTCCCCAGTCCTTCGCCCCATATAATCTCACTGTCCAATCACTGAGTTACATTGTAATCTCTCCCCAGTCCCAGCCCCATGTAATCTCACTGCTCAATCACTGAGACAGTTTCTTATCACTCCCCAGTCCTAGCCCCATGTAATCTCACTGCTCAATCACTGAGACAGTTTCTTATCACTCCCCAGTGACAGCTCCATGTAATCTCACCTATCAATCACTGAGACGCTTTCCAATCTCTTGCCAGCCCCAGCCCCATGGAATATCACTGTTTAATCACTGAGACATTTTGTAATCTCTTCATAGTCCCAGCCCCATGTAATCTGACTGTTGAATCTCTGAGATGCTTTGTAATCTCTCCCTAGTCCAGGCCCCACGTAATCTCACTGTTCAATCACTGAGACACTTTGTAATCTCTCCCCAGTACTGGCCCCACATAATCTCACAGTTCAATCAGTGACACACTTTCTAATCACTCTCTTGTCCCAGCCCTGTGTAATCTCACTGAGGCACTGTCCCAGCCCAAGACCCATGTCATCTCACTCTTCAATTGCAGAGACACTTTGCAATCTCTCCCCAGTCCTCGCCCCATGTAAACTCAGTGTTGAATCACAGAGACACTTCATAATGTCTCCCCAGTCCCCGTCAAATGTAATCTCACTGTTCAGTCACTGAGACACTTTGTAATCTCTCGGCATTTACGGCCCATGTAATCGCAGTGTTCAATCACTGAGACACTGTGTAATCTCTCCCCAATCCCGGCCCATGTAATCTCACTTTTCAATCACTCAGACACTTCGTAATCTCTCACCAGTCCTCGCCCCATGTAAACTAACTGTTGAATCACAGAGACCCTCTGTAATGTCTCCCCAGTCTGGACCCATTTAATCTCACTGTTCAATCACAGGGACACTTTGGAATCTCTCCCTAGTCCCCGCCCCATGTCATCTCACTGTTCAATTACAGAGACACTTTGCACTCTCTCCTCAGATGCAGCCCCAAGTAATCACTGAGACACTTTCTAATCTCTCCCCAGCCCCATGTAATCTCACTGTTCAATCACTGAGACACTTTGTAATCTCTCCCCAGTCCATACCACATATAATCTCACTGTTCAATCACTGAGGCATTTTGTAATCTGTTCCCCAGTCCCGGCCCCATGTAATCTCACTGTTTAATCACAGAGACCCTCTGTAATGTCTCCCCAGTCTGGACCCATTTAATCTCACTGTTCAATCACAGGGACACTTTGGAATCTCTCCCTAGTCCCCGCCCCATGACATCTCACTGTTCAATTACAGAGACACTTTGCACTCTCTCCTCAGACGCAGCCCCAAGTAATCACTGAGACACTTTGTAATCTCTCCCCAGTCCATACCACATATAATCTCACTGTTCAATCACTGAGGCATTTTGTAATCTGTTCCCCAGTCCCGGCCCCATGTAATCTCACTGTTTAATCACTGAGACGCTTTGTAGTTGCTCCCCAGTCACAGCCCAAGTAAACTCACTTTTCAATCACTGAGACACTTTCTAATCTCTCCCCAGTCCCGGCCCCATGTATACTGACTGTTCAATCACGGAGACACTTGGTAATCTCTCCCCAGTTACGGCCCCACGCAATTTCATTGTTCAATCACTGACACACTTTGTAATCTCTCCCCAGTCCCAGCACAATATAATCTCATTGTTTAATCTCAGAGACACTTTCTAATATCTCCCCAGTCCCATGTCATATCACTGTTCATTCACTGAGGCAATTTGTAATCTCTCCCCAGTCCTGTCCCCATGAAAGGTCACTGTTCAATCACATCGACACTTTCTCATCTCTCCTCAGTCCCGGCCCCACATAATCTCACTGTTTAATCACTGAGACACTTTGCAATTTCTCCCCAGTCCCAGCCCCATGTAAACTCACTGTTGAATCACAGAGACCCTCTAAAATGTCTTCCGAGTCTGGACCCATTTAATCTCACTGTTCAATCACAGGGACAATCTTGGACAATGTCTCCCATCCACTCCATAATGTACTGGTTAGGCACAGGAGTACATTCAGCCAGAGTCTCATTCCACCGAGATGCAATACTGAGCGTCATTGGAAGACATTCCTGCCTGTGGCCATCAAACTTTACAGCTCCTCCCTCGGAGTGTCAGACACTCTGAGCCAATAGGCTGGTCCTGGACTTATTTCCACTTGGCATAATTTACTTATTATTATTTAATTATTTCTGGTTTTATTTTGCTATATTTCTACTCTGTTCTAGGTTGGTGCAACTGTAACGAAACCCAGTTTCCCTCGGGATCAATAAAGTATGTCTGTCTGTCTGACACTTTGGAAACTCTCCCTAGTCCCCGCCCAGTGTAATCTCAGTGTTCAATTACTGAGACACTTTCTAATGTCTCTCCAATTCCAGCCTGATGTAATCTCACTGTTCAGTCACTGAGATACTTTGTAACATCTCCGCAGTCACAGTCCCATGTCATATCACTGTTCAATCACTGAGGCAATTTCTAATCGCTCCCCAGTACCAGCCCCACATAATCTCTCTGTTCAATCACGGAGACATTTTCTAATCTCTCCCTAGTCCCAGCCCCATGTAATCTCACAGTTCAACCACCGAGACACTTTGTAATCTCTCCCCAGTAGCAGTCACACATAATCTCACTGTTCAATGACTGAGGCACTTCCTAATCTCATCCCGGTCCTGGCTCAATATAATCTCACTGTTCAACTGGGGCACTTTGTCATCTCTCCCCTATTCTCAGCCCCAGCCTCATGTAATCTCACTGTTCAATCACTGAGGAACTTTGTACTCTGTCCCCAGTCCTGCCCTCATGTGATCCACTGTTCAATCACTGAGACACTGTGTAATCTCTCCCCAGACCCGGCCCCATGTAATCTCACAGTTCAATCACTGAGGAACTTTGTACTCTGTCCCCAGTCCTGCCCCCATGTGATCCACTGTTCAATCACTGAGACACTGTGTAATCTCTCCCCAGACCCGGCCCCATGTAATCTCACAGGTCAATCACTCAGACACTTTGCAATCTCTCATCAGTCCTCGCCCCATGTAAACTCACTGTGAATCACAGAGACACTCTGTAATGTCTCCCCAGACTGGTCCCATTTAATCTCACTGTTCAATCACTGACACATTTAGTAATCTCTCCCCAGTCCCGGCCCCATGTAATCTCACTGTTCAATCACTGAGACACTTTCTAATCTCTCCCCAGTCCCAGCCCGACCTAATATCATTGTTCAATCACAGATACACTTGGTAATCTCTCCCCAATCCGTACCACATGTAATCTCACTGTTCAATCACAGACACTTTGCACTCTCTCCTCAGACGCAGCCCCAAGTAATCACTGAGACACTTTCTAATCTCTCCCCAGTCCTTCGCCCCATATAATCTCACTGTCCAATCACTGAGTTACATTGTAATCTCTCCCCAGTCCCAGCCCCATGTAATCTCACTGCTCAATCACTGAGACAGTTTCTTATCACTCCCCAGTCCTAGCCCCATGTAATCTCACTGCTCAATCACTGAGACAGTTTCTTATCACTCCCCAGTGACAGCTCCATGTAATCTCACCTATCAATCACTGAGACGCTTTCCAATCTCTTGCCAGCCCCAGCCCCATGGAATATCACTGTTTAATCACTGAGACATTTTGTAATCTCTTCATAGTCCCAGCCCCATGTAATCTGACTGTTGAATCTCTGAGATGCTTTGTAATCTCTCCCTAGTCCAGGCCCCACGTAATCTCACTGTTCAATCACTGAGACACTTTGTAATCTCTCCCCAGTACTGGCCCCACATAATCTCACAGTTCAATCAGTGACACACTTTCTAATCACTCTCTTGTCCCAGCCCTGTGTAATCTCACTGAGGCACTGTCCCAGCCCAAGACCCATGTCATCTCACTCTTCAATTGCAGAGACACTTTGCAATCTCTCCCCAGTCCTCGCCCCATGTAAACTCAGTGTTGAATCACAGAGACACTTCATAATGTCTCCCCAGTCCCCGTCAAATGTAATCTCACTGTTCAGTCACTGAGACACTTTGTAATCTCTCGGCATTTACGGCCCATGTAATCGCAGTGTTCAATCACTGAGACACTGTGTAATCTCTCCCCAATCCCGGCCCATGTAATCTCACTTTTCAATCACTCAGACACTTCGTAATCTCTCACCAGTCCTCGCCCCATGTAAACTAACTGTTGAATCACAGAGACCCTCTGTAATGTCTCCCCAGTCTGGACCCATTTAATCTCACTGTTCAATCACAGGGACACTTTGGAATCTCTCCCTAGTCCCCGCCCCATGTCATCTCACTGTTCAATTACAGAGACACTTTGCACTCTCTCCTCAGATGCAGCCCCAAGTAATCACTGAGACACTTTCTAATCTCTCCCCAGCCCCATGTAATCTCACTGTTCAATCACTGAGACACTTTGTAATCTCTCCCCAGTCCATACCACATATAATCTCACTGTTCAATCACTGAGGCATTTTGTAATCTGTTCCCCAGTCCCGGCCCCATGTAATCTCACTGTTTAATCACAGAGACCCTCTGTAATGTCTCCCCAGTCTGGACCCATTTAATCTCACTGTTCAATCACAGGGACACTTTGGAATCTCTCCCTAGTCCCCGCCCCATGACATCTCACTGTTCAATTACAGAGACACTTTGCACTCTCTCCTCAGACGCAGCCCCAAGTAATCACTGAGACACTTTGTAATCTCTCCCCAGTCCATACCACATATAATCTCACTGTTCAATCACTGAGGCATTTTGTAATCTGTTCCCCAGTCCCGGCCCCATGTAATCTCACTGTTTAATCACTGAGACGCTTTGTAGTTGCTCCCCAGTCACAGCCCAAGTAAACTCACTTTTCAATCACTGAGACACTTTCTAATCTCTCCCCAGTCCCGGCCCCATGTATACTGACTGTTCAATCACGGAGACACTTGGTAATCTCTCCCCAGTTACGGCCCCACGCAATTTCATTGTTCAATCACTGACACACTTTGTAATCTCTCCCCAGTCCCAGCACAATATAATCTCATTGTTTAATCTCAGAGACACTTTCTAATATCTCCCCAGTCCCATGTCATATCACTGTTCATTCACTGAGGCAATTTGTAATCTCTCCCCAGTCCTGTCCCCATGAAAGGTCACTGTTCAATCACATCGACACTTTCTCATCTCTCCTCAGTCCCGGCCCCACATAATCTCACTGTTTAATCACTGAGACACTTTGCAATTTCTCCCCAGTCCCAGCCCCATGTAAACTCACTGTTGAATCACAGAGACCCTCTAAAATGTCTTCCGAGTCTGGACCCATTTAATCTCACTGTTCAATCACAGGGACAATCTTGGACAATGTCTCCCATCCACTCCATAATGTACTGGTTAGGCACAGGAGTACATTCAGCCAGAGTCTCATTCCACCGAGATGCAATACTGAGCGTCATTGGAAGACATTCCTGCCTGTGGCCATCAAACTTTACAGCTCCTCCCTCGGAGTGTCAGACACTCTGAGCCAATAGGCTGGTCCTGGACTTATTTCCACTTGGCATAATTTACTTATTATTATTTAATTATTTCTGGTTTTATTTTGCTATATTTCTACTCTGTTCTAGGTTGGTGCAACTGTAACGAAACCCAGTTTCCCTCGGGATCAATAAAGTATGTCTGTCTGTCTGACACTTTGGAAACTCTCCCTAGTCCCCGCCCAGTGTAATCTCAGTGTTCAATTACTGAGACACTTTCTAATGTCTCTCCAATTCCAGCCTGATGTAATCTCACTGTTCAGTCACTGAGATACTTTGTAACATCTCCGCAGTCACAGTCCCATGTCATATCACTGTTCAATCACTGAGGCAATTTCTAATCGCTCCCCAGTACCAGCCCCACATAATCTCTCTGTTCAATCACGGAGACATTTTCTAATCTCTCCCTAGTCCCAGCCCCATGTAATCTCACAGTTCAACCACCGAGACACTTTGTAATCTCTCCCCAGTAGCAGTCACACATAATCTCACTGTTCAATGACTGAGGCACTTCCTAATCTCATCCCGGTCCTGGCTCAATATAATCTCACTGTTCAACTGGGGCACTTTGTCATCTCTCCCCTATTCTCAGCCCCAGCCTCATGTAATCTCACTGTTCAATCACTGAGGAACTTTGTACTCTGTCCCCAGTCCTGCCCTCATGTGATCCACTGTTCAATCACTGAGACACTGTGTAATCTCTCCCCAGACCCGGCCCCATGTAATCTCACAGTTCAATCACTGAGGAACTTTGTACTCTGTCCCCAGTCCTGCCCCCATGTGATCCACTGTTCAATCACTGAGACACTGTGTAATCTCTCCCCAGACCCGGCCCCATGTAATCTCACAGGTCAATCACTCAGACACTTTGCAATCTCTCATCAGTCCTCGCCCCATGTAAACTCACTGTGAATCACAGAGACACTCTGTAATGTCTCCCCAGACTGGTCCCATTTAATCTCACTGTTCAATCACTGACACATTTAGTAATCTCTCCCCAGTCCCGGCCCCATGTAATCTCACTGTTCAATCACTGAGACACTTTCTAATCTCTCCCCAGTCCCAGCCCGACCTAATATCATTGTTCAATCACAGATACACTTGGTAATCTCTCCCCAATCCGTACCACATGTAATCTCACTGTTCAATCACAGACACTTTGCACTCTCTCCTCAGACGCAGCCCCAAGTAATCACTGAGACACTTTCTAATCTCTCCCCAGTCCTTCGCCCCATATAATCTCACTGTCCAATCACTGAGTTACATTGTAATCTCTCCCCAGTCCCAGCCCCATGTAATCTCACTGCTCAATCACTGAGACAGTTTCTTATCACTCCCCAGTCCTAGCCCCATGTAATCTCACTGCTCAATCACTGAGACAGTTTCTTATCACTCCCCAGTGACAGCTCCATGTAATCTCACCTATCAATCACTGAGACGCTTTCCAATCTCTTGCCAGCCCCAGCCCCATGGAATATCACTGTTTAATCACTGAGACATTTTGTAATCTCTTCATAGTCCCAGCCCCATGTAATCTGACTGTTGAATCTCTGAGATGCTTTGTAATCTCTCCCTAGTCCAGGCCCCACGTAATCTCACTGTTCAATCACTGAGACACTTTGTAATCTCTCCCCAGTACTGGCCCCACATAATCTCACAGTTCAATCAGTGACACACTTTCTAATCACTCTCTTGTCCCAGCCCTGTGTAATCTCACTGAGGCACTGTCCCAGCCCAAGACCCATGTCATCTCACTCTTCAATTGCAGAGACACTTTGCAATCTCTCCCCAGTCCTCGCCCCATGTAAACTCAGTGTTGAATCACAGAGACACTTCATAATGTCTCCCCAGTCCCCGTCAAATGTAATCTCACTGTTCAGTCACTGAGACACTTTGTAATCTCTCGGCATTTACGGCCCATGTAATCGCAGTGTTCAATCACTGAGACACTGTGTAATCTCTCCCCAATCCCGGCCCATGTAATCTCACTTTTCAATCACTCAGACACTTCGTAATCTCTCACCAGTCCTCGCCCCATGTAAACTAACTGTTGAATCACAGAGACCCTCTGTAATGTCTCCCCAGTCTGGACCCATTTAATCTCACTGTTCAATCACAGGGACACTTTGGAATCTCTCCCTAGTCCCCGCCCCATGTCATCTCACTGTTCAATTACAGAGACACTTTGCACTCTCTCCTCAGATGCAGCCCCAAGTAATCACTGAGACACTTTCTAATCTCTCCCCAGCCCCATGTAATCTCACTGTTCAATCACTGAGACACTTTGTAATCTCTCCCCAGTCCATACCACATATAATCTCACTGTTCAATCACTGAGGCATTTTGTAATCTGTTCCCCAGTCCCGGCCCCATGTAATCTCACTGTTTAATCACAGAGACCCTCTGTAATGTCTCCCCAGTCTGGACCCATTTAATCTCACTGTTCAATCACAGGGACACTTTGGAATCTCTCCCTAGTCCCCGCCCCATGACATCTCACTGTTCAATTACAGAGACACTTTGCACTCTCTCCTCAGACGCAGCCCCAAGTAATCACTGAGACACTTTGTAATCTCTCCCCAGTCCATACCACATATAATCTCACTGTTCAATCACTGAGGCATTTTGTAATCTGTTCCCCAGTCCCGGCCCCATGTAATCTCACTGTTTAATCACTGAGACGCTTTGTAGTTGCTCCCCAGTCACAGCCCAAGTAAACTCACTTTTCAATCACTGAGACACTTTCTAATCTCTCCCCAGTCCCGGCCCCATGTATACTGACTGTTCAATCACGGAGACACTTGGTAATCTCTCCCCAGTTACGGCCCCACGCAATTTCATTGTTCAATCACTGACACACTTTGTAATCTCTCCCCAGTCCCAGCACAATATAATCTCATTGTTTAATCTCAGAGACACTTTCTAATATCTCCCCAGTCCCATGTCATATCACTGTTCATTCACTGAGGCAATTTGTAATCTCTCCCCAGTCCTGTCCCCATGAAAGGTCACTGTTCAATCACATCGACACTTTCTCATCTCTCCTCAGTCCCGGCCCCACATAATCTCACTGTTTAATCACTGAGACACTTTGCAATTTCTCCCCAGTCCCAGCCCCATGTAAACTCACTGTTGAATCACAGAGACCCTCTAAAATGTCTTCCGAGTCTGGACCCATTTAATCTCACTGTTCAATCACAGGGACAATCTTGGACAATGTCTCCCATCCACTCCATAATGTACTGGTTAGGCACAGGAGTACATTCAGCCAGAGTCTCATTCCACCGAGATGCAATACTGAGCGTCATTGGAAGACATTCCTGCCTGTGGCCATCAAACTTTACAGCTCCTCCCTCGGAGTGTCAGACACTCTGAGCCAATAGGCTGGTCCTGGACTTATTTCCACTTGGCATAATTTACTTATTATTATTTAATTATTTCTGGTTTTATTTTGCTATATTTCTACTCTGTTCTAGGTTGGTGCAACTGTAACGAAACCCAGTTTCCCTCGGGATCAATAAAGTATGTCTGTCTGTCTGACACTTTGGAAACTCTCCCTAGTCCCCGCCCAGTGTAATCTCAGTGTTCAATTACTGAGACACTTTCTAATGTCTCTCCAATTCCAGCCTGATGTAATCTCACTGTTCAGTCACTGAGATACTTTGTAACATCTCCGCAGTCACAGTCCCATGTCATATCACTGTTCAATCACTGAGGCAATTTCTAATCGCTCCCCAGTACCAGCCCCACATAATCTCTCTGTTCAATCACGGAGACATTTTCTAATCTCTCCCTAGTCCCAGCCCCATGTAATCTCACAGTTCAACCACCGAGACACTTTGTAATCTCTCCCCAGTAGCAGTCACACATAATCTCACTGTTCAATGACTGAGGCACTTCCTAATCTCATCCCGGTCCTGGCTCAATATAATCTCACTGTTCAACTGGGGCACTTTGTCATCTCTCCCCTATTCTCAGCCCCAGCCTCATGTAATCTCACTGTTCAATCACTGAGGAACTTTGTACTCTGTCCCCAGTCCTGCCCTCATGTGATCCACTGTTCAATCACTGAGACACTGTGTAATCTCTCCCCAGACCCGGCCCCATGTAATCTCACAGTTCAATCACTGAGGAACTTTGTACTCTGTCCCCAGTCCTGCCCCCATGTGATCCACTGTTCAATCACTGAGACACTGTGTAATCTCTCCCCAGACCCGGCCCCATGTAATCTCACAGGTCAATCACTCAGACACTTTGCAATCTCTCATCAGTCCTCGCCCCATGTAAACTCACTGTGAATCACAGAGACACTCTGTAATGTCTCCCCAGACTGGTCCCATTTAATCTCACTGTTCAATCACTGACACATTTAGTAATCTCTCCCCAGTCCCAGCACGATGTAATTTCATTGTTTAATCACTGAGACATTTTCTAATATCTCCCCAGTCCCATGTCATATCACTGTTCATTCACTGAGGCAATTTGTGATCGCTCCCCAGTACCGGCCCCACATAATCTCTCTGTTCAATAACTGAGACATTTTCTAATCTGTCCCCAGTCCCTGCCCCATGTTATCTCCTTGTATAATAACAAAGACACTTTGTAACCCCTCCCCAGTACAGTCCACACATAATCTCATTGTTCAACTGGGGCACTTTGTCATCTCTCCCCAGTCTCAGCCCCAGCCCCATGTAATCTCACTGTTCAATTACTGAGGAACTTTGTAATCTGTCCCCAGGTAATCACACTGTTCAAACACTGAGACACTTCGTAATCTCTCCCCAGTCCCAGCACGATATAATTTCATTGTTCAATCTCAGAGACACTTTCTAATCTCTCCCCAGTCCCAGCCCCATGTAATCGCCCTATTCAATCACTGAGGCACTTTGTAATCTCTCCCCACTCCCGGCCCCATGAAATCTCACTGTTCAATTACAGAGACACCTTGTAATCTCTCCCCAGTCCATACCACATGTAATCTCACTGTCCAATCACTGAGATACTTTGTAATCTCTCCCCAGTCCTTCACCCCATGTAATCTCAGTGTTCAATCACTGAAACACATTGTAATCTCTCCCCAGTTACGGCCCCATGTTATCTCATTATTTAATCTCAGAGACACTTTTTAACATCTTCCCAGTCCCATGTCATAACACTGTTCATTCACTGAGGCAATTTGTAATTGTTCCCCATTAATGGCCCCACATAATCTCACTGTTCAATCACAGCGACACTTTCTCATCTCTCCCCAGTCCCGGCCCCACATAATCTCACTGTTTAATCACTGAGACACTTTGCAATCTCTCCCCAGTCCCAGCCCGATGTAAACTCAGTGTTGAGTCACTGAGATACTTTGTAATCTCTTCCCAGTCACGGCCCATGAAATCTCACTGTTCAATCTCTGAGGCACTTTCTAATCTTATCCCAGTCCCAGCCCCTTGTAATCTCACTGTTCAATGATTGAGACACTTTGTAATCTCTCACCAGTCCTCGCCCCATGGAAACTCACTGTTGAATCACAGAGACACTTAGTAATGTCTCCCCAGTCTGGACCCATTTAATCTCACTGTTCAATCACTGAGATACTTTGTAACATCTCCGCAGTAGCAGCCCCACATAATCTCACTGTTCAATCACTGAGGCACTTTGCAATCTCTCCCCTGTCCCAGCCCAAGACCCATGTCATCTCACTCTTCAATCGGAGAGACACTTCGTAATCTCTCCCCAGTCCTCGCCCCATGTAAACTCAGTGTTGTATCACAGAGACACTTTGTAATCTCTCCCTAGTCCCCGTCAAATGTAATCTCACTGTTGAATCACAGACACTTTCTAATCATTCCCCAGTCCCAGCCCCCTGGAATCTCACTATTCAATCACTGAGGCACATTCTAATCTCTCCCCACGTAATCTCATTGTTCAATCACTGAGACACTGTCTAATCTCGTCCCAGTCGCTTGTAAACTCTCTGTTCAATGACTGAGACACTTTGGAATCGCTCCCAAGCTCCACCCAATGTAATCTCAGTGTTCAATCACTGAGATACTTTGTAATCTCTCCCTAGTACCGGCCACACATAATCTCACTGTTCAATCATTGAGACACTTTCTAATCTTGTCCCAGTCCTGGCCCAATGTAATCTCACTGTTCAACTGGGGCACTTTGTCATCTCTCCCCAGTCTCAGCCCCAGCCCCATGTAATCTCACAGTTCAATCACTGAGGAATTTTGTAATCTGTCCCCAGGTAATCTCACTGTTCAATCACTAAGACACTTTGTAATCTCCCTCCAGTCCCAGCGTGATATAATTTCATTGTTCAATCTCAGAGACACTTTCTAATCTCTCCCCAGTCCCATGTGATCTCACTGTTCAATCACTGAGACACTTTCTAATATCTCCCCAGTCCCAGTCCCATGTCATACCACTGTTCATTCACTGAGGCAATTTGTAATCACTCCCTTTTACCGGCCCCACATAATCTCACTGTTCAATCGCTGACAAATTTTCTAATCTCTCCCCAGTGCCGTCCCCATGAAAGGTCACTGTTCAATCACAGTGACACTTTCTCATCTCTCCCCAGTCCTGGCCCCACATAATCTCACTGTTTAATCACTGAGACACTTTGCAATCTCTCCTCAGTCCCACCCCGATGTAAACTCAGTGTTGAATCACTGAGATACTTTGTAATCTCTCCCCCAGTCCCACCCCGTTGTAAACTCAGTGTTGAATCACTGAGATACTTTGTAATCTCTCCCCAGTCATGGCCCATGAAATCTTACTGTTCAATCACTGAGGCACTTTCTAATCTCTTCCCAGTCCCGGCCCCATGTAATCTCACTGTTTTTTCACTGAGACATTTTCTAATCTCTCCCCAGTCCTGTCCCCATGAAAGGCCACTGTTCAATCACAGCAACACTTTCTCATCTCTCCCCCGTTCTGGCCACACATAATCTCACTGTTTAATCACTGAGACACTTTGCAATCTCTCACCAGTCCTTGCCCCATGTAAACTCACTGTTGAATCACAGAGACATTTTGTAACTTCTCTGCAGTCTGGACTCATTTAATCTCACTATTCAATCGCTGAGACTCTTTCTAATCTCTCCCCAATCCCAGTCCCATGTCATATCACTGTTCAATCACTAAGCAATGTAATCGCTCCCTGGTACCGGCCCCACATAATCTCACTGTTCAATCATAGGGACACTTTGTAATCTCTCCCTAGTCCCCGCCCAATGTAATCTCAGTGTTCAATCACTGAGATACTTTGTAACATCTCCGGAGTAGCGGCCCCATGTAATCTCACTGTTCAATCACTGAGACTCCTTCTAATATCTTCCCAGTCCCAGTCCTATGTTATATCACTGTTCAATCACTGAGGCAATTTGTAATCGCTCCCCGTTACCGGCCCCGCATAATCTCTCTGTTCAATCACTGAGACATTTTCTAATCTCTCCCCAGTCCCGGCTCCATGTAATCTCAGAGTTCAGCCACTGAGACACTTTGTGATCGCTCCCCAGTTACAGCCCAAGTAAACTCACTATTCAATCACTGAAACACTTTCTAATCTCTCCCGAGTCTCAACCCCATGTGATGTTACTGTTCAATCACTGAGACACTTTGTTTATTCCTCTGGCCCAGAGACCTTCATTTTCACTCTTACTCTTTCTCACAGGATCCTGTCTTGTTATCACATCTCCTTTCAATCTGACTCCCACAGTTATCCCTGCCCTCTCTCAATTCCTTACCATCCAAAAATTCTTACCAAAATATTTGGGAATTTAATCCTTAACCGTGGTAATATGGGAATGATGTCATCAAAGTCAATAAACATGAAAGAGACCGTTGTGACGGCAGCGGCCGCCTGTACGCCCCAGCTGCGCTCCAGGGATTCCAGAGCACCAAACCCATACAGGTGTAATGTGTCTCTGTCCAGCTCGGCCAGGTGAGACTCGGCAATTGACAGCCCTGACACTCCAGAAGTCAGCATCCCGTCAGACCTGCGTAAACACACACAACTACAATTTTAAATTTTGTCAATCACTTTTGTCTCTGAAGTGTGGGAAGGCAGTTTGTAAAATTTCTCTGAGACCTTGGGACCTGAAATTTTTGCACTATCGCTAATGTTAAGTATTCCCTGTTTTCAGAGAAGCAACTTCAAATAGCATCACCTTTTTGTGGAAGGTGTTCCCTACTCTCTGACAAAGTCTGGAAGCAGTTTCCTCCCTTTGGGAATACAGAAAAATTTACAGCTGAATTTTCCAATCAGCATTGTTAGTCAGAGTACTCTTGTATTTGAAAAGAACATGCCATTTTATCATCACGTCAATGCTATGGAATTTTTGCTGGGTTTACACCAAACCCATAGCTTCCCAAAGAACATAACAGGCAGGTGGCCAAAACAGTTCTGTTTGACTATTTTCATTCTTTTCTTCAATGTTCACACCCTACTTTCAGTGCAAAACTCAGATCTTGGTAAGTTGTACTGACTTCCTCATCCTCAATAATAGCAGAGTTCAGTTCCTGAATGCAAAAGGCAAATGTGAAGCAATTGGAATCTCAAACTAGAAATGCCTTGTGAATGACCATTTTAGCTTATTCCTGAGGTAGTCTCAACCAATTTGATCAATTGCAGCTGTCATTCAGATTCGAAGCAAAAAAGCTGCCAGTGGAATGGCCAAGGACTTCCGGAGCAAAGGCATTTTACTACTCAGGGTAAAGAGAGGCAGGAATGTGCAGGTGCATGACATCAGCCAGTACAGCGGGAAAAGTTTAAAAAGAAGACCGCCATATCCAGCAGTGAGTGGAGTGAGAGGTAGCAGAGTGATAGGGCTTTGGCTCAACGGGCTTAGGCAATAACGGGACGAGGTGAGGTAGGTTTACCTGCGTTAATTGCGGAGAGAAAGAATATGTGTGAGGCTGGTGTTCTGTGCTTGGTGTCAGATGTGGGAAGTCCTGGAGTCGCCCAGCCTCCCGGATGGCCACATCTTCACCCGGTGTGTTGAGCTGCAGCTCCTAAGGGACTGTGTTAGGGAACTAGAGTTGCAGCTCGATGACTTTTGTCTGGTCAGGGAGAGCGAGGAGGTGATAGAAAGGAGTTATAGGCAGGTGGTCACTCCGGGGCTATGTGGACAAGTGGATAACAGTCAGGTGAGGGAAGGGGAAGAGTCAGGTACTAGAGAGTACCCCTGTGGCTGTCCCCCTGAACAATAGATAGATAGATAGATAGATAGATAGATACTTTATTCATCCCCATGGGGAAATTCAACTTTTTTTCCAATGTCCCATACACTTGTTGTAGCAAAACTAATTACATACAATACTTAACTCAGTAAAAAATATGATATTCATCTAAATCACTATCTCAAAAAGCATTAATAATAGCTTTAAACAAGTTCTTAAGTCCTGGCGGTAGAATTGTAAAGCCTAATGGCATTGGGGAGTATTGACCTCTTCATCCTGTCTGAGGAGCATTGCAATAAGTACTCCGGTTTGAGTACTGTTGGTGGGGGGGGGGGGGGGGAGAACAGCCTACCTGGGGGAAGCAACAGTGGCCATCCCTCTGGCACAGAGTCCGGCCCTGTAGCTCAGAAGGGTAGGGAAAGGAAGAGGAAAGCAGTAGTGATAGGGGACTCTATAGTTAGGGGGTCAGACAGGTGATTCTGTGGATGCAGGAAAGAAACTCGGATGGTAGTTTGCCTCCCAAGTGCCGGGGTCCAGGATGTTTCAGATCGTGTCCATGATATCCTGCTGTGGGAGGGAGAACAGCCAGAGGTCGTGGTACATATTGGTACCAATGACATAGGTAGGAAAAGGGAAGAGGTCCTGAAAACAGACTACAGGGAGTTGGGAAGGAAGTTGAGAAGCAGGACCACAAAGGTAGTAATCTCAGGATTACTACCTGTGCCACGTGACAGTGAGTATAGGAATAGAGTGAGGTGGAGGATAAATGCGTGGCTGAGGGATTGGAGCAGGGGTCAGGGATTCAGATTTCTGGATCATTGGGACCTCTTTTCGGGCAGGTGTGACCTGTACAAAAAGGACGGGTTGCACTTGAATCCTAGGGGGACCAATTTCTTGGTGGGGAGGTTTGCTAAGGCTACTGGGGAGAGTTTAAACAAGGACTGATGGGGAGTGGGAGCCAAACTGAAGAGACTGGGGAAGAGGCGGTTGGCTCACAAAATCTTGGAGACAGTGTATAAGGGAGAATAGGCAGGTGATAGAGAAGGGACACGCTTAGACTGACAGTTTCAGATGTGTCTATTTTAATGCAAGGAGTATTATGAACAAAGCTGATGAGTTTAGAGTGTGGATTAATACTTGGAGCTATGATGAGGTGGCCATTACAGAGACTTGGATGGCTCAGGGACAAAAGGTTACTTCAAGTGCCGGGTTTAGATGTTTCAGAAAGGACAGGGATGGAGGCAAAAGAGGTGGGGGGTGTGGCACTGTTGATCAGACATAGCGTCACGTCTGCAGAAAAGGTGGTCATCATGGAGGGATTGTCTATGGAGTCTCTGTGGGTGGAGGTTAGGAAAAGGAAGGGGTCAATAACTTTACTGTGTGTTTTTTATAGGCTGCCCAATAGTAACAGGGATATCGAGAAGCAGATAGGGAAACAGATCCTGGAAAGGTGTAATAATAAGTGTTATCATGATGGGAGATTTTAATTTCCCAAATATTGATTGGCATCTCCCTAGAGCAAGGGGTTTAGATGGGGTGGAATTTGTTAGGTGTGTTCAGGAAGGTTTCTTGGCACAATATGTAGATAAGCCTACAAGAGGAGAGACTGTACTTGATTAGGTATTGGGAAATGAACCTGGTCAGGTGTCAGATCTCTCAGTGGGAGAGCATTTTGGAGATGGTGATCATAATTCTATCTCCTTTACAATAGCATTGGAGAGAGATAGGAACAGATAAGTTAGAAAAGTGTTTAATTGAAGTAAGGGGAATTATGAGGCTATCAGGCAGGAACTTGGAAGCTTAAACTGGGAACAGATGTTCTCAGGGAAATGTACGGAAGAAATGTGGCAAATGTTCAGGGGATATTTGTGTGGAGTTCTGCATAGGTACGTTCCAATGAGACAGGGAAGTTATGGTAGGGTACAGGAACCATGGTGTACAAAGGCTGTAATAAATCTAGTCAAGAAGAAAAGAAAAGCTTACAAAATGTTCAGAGAGCTAGGTAATGTCAGAGATCTAGAAGATTATAAGGCTAACAGGAAGGAGCTTAAGAAGGAAACTAGGAGAGCCAGAAGGGGCCTTCCTTGGCAGGCAGAGTTAAAGAAAACCACAAGGCATTCTACAAGTATGTGAAGAGCAAGAGGATAAGACGTGAAAGAATAGGACCTATCAAGTGCGGCAGTGGGAAAGTGTGTATGGAACCGGAGGAAATAGCAGATGTACTTAATGAATACTTTGCTTCAGTATTCACTATAGAAAAGGATCTTGGTGATTGTAGTGATTGCAGCAGACTGAAAAGCTGGAGCATGTAGATATTAAGAAAGAGGATGTGTTGGAGCTTTTGGAAAGCATCAAGACCGGAGCGGATGAGATGTACCCCAGGCTACTATGGAAGTTGAGGGAGGAGATTGCTGAGCCTCTGGTGATGATCTTTGCATCATCAATGGGGACGGGAGAGCTTCTGGAGGATTGGAGGGTTGTGGATCTTGTTCCCTTATTCAAAAAAGGGAGTAGAGATAGCCCAGGAAATTATAGACCAGTGAGTCTTACTTCAGTGGTTGGTAAGTTGATGGAGAAGATCCTGAGAGGCAGGATTTATGAACATCTGGAGAGGTATAATATGATTAGGAGTAGTCAGCACGGCCTTGTCAAGGGCAGGTCGTGCCTTACAAGCCTGACTGAATTTTTTGAGAATATGACTAAACACATTGATGAAGGAAGAGCAGTAGATGTAGTGTATATGGATTTCAGCAAGGCATTTGATATGGTACCACATGCAAGGCTTATTGAGAAAGTAAAGAGGCATGGGATCCAAGGGGACATTACTCTGTAGATCCAGAACTGGCTTGCCCACAGAAGGCAAAGAGTGGTTGTAGATGGGTCATATTCTGCATGGAGATCGGTGACCAGTGGTGTACCTCAGAGCTCTGTTCTGGGACACCTTACTCTTTGTGATTTTTATAAATGACCTGGATGAGGAAGTGGAGGGATGGGTTAGTAAGTTTGCAGATGACACAAAGGTTGGAGGTGTTGTGGATAGTGTGGAGGGCTGTCCGAGGTTACAGCGGGACATTGATAGGATGCAAAACTGGGCTGAGAAGTGGCAGATGGTGTTCAACCCAGATAAGTGTGAAATGGTTCATTTTGGTAGGTCAGATATGATGCCAGAATATAGACTCTTGGCAGCGTGGATGATCAGGGGGATCTTGGGGTCCGAGTCCATAGGACGCTCAAAGCAGCTGCGCAGGTTGACTCTGTGGTTAAGAAGGCATATGGTGTATTGGCCTTCATCAATCATGGAATTGAATTTAGGAGCCGAGAGGTAATGTTGCAGCTATAGAGGATCCTGGTCAGATCCCACTTGGAGTACTGTGCTCAGTTCTGGTCGCCTCACTACATGAAGCATGTGGAAACCATAGAAAGGGTGCAGAGGAGATTAACAGTGATGTTGCCTGGATTGTGGAGCATGCCTTATGAAAACAGGTTGAGTGAACTTGGCCTTTTCTCCTTGGAGCGACGGCAGATGAGAGGTGATCTGATAGAGGTGTATAAGATGATGAGAGGCATTGATCGTGTGGATAGTCAGAGACTTTTTCCCAGGGCTGAAATGGCTGCCATAAGAGGGCACAGATTTAAGGTGCTTGGGAGCAGATACAGAGGAGATGTCAGAGGTAAGTTTTTTACGCAGAGAGTGGTGAGTGCATGGAATGGGCTGCTGGCAACAGTGGTGGTGGTGGATATGATAGGGTCTTTTAAGAGACTTTTGGATAGGTACATGGAACTTAGAAAAATAGAGGGCTATGGGTAAGATTGGTAACTTCTAAGGTAGGGACATGTTCGGCATAACTTTGTGGGCCGAAGGGCCTGTATTGCCCTCTAGGTTTTCTATGTTTCTAGAATAGTCAGATATATTGAATATGACATCTGACAACATCCACTCAGTGCGTTAGATGTGCTCCCGAGCTAGCGGTACCCACTGAACAATGTGCACAGTTACTCTGTCTAGTTACTAACCTTAAAGTCTATGCACACATTAGGAAAAGGATGAGCCAAACCCCACCATCATCAATCTCCTTTCTATTAAAAAATGAACTACTGTACCTCCACTTTAAATGCTTCTAATGATAAAGCCTCCAAAAGTCTATGGGATTGAAAATTTCAGACCTCATTCTGCTCAGTGAGGAGAAATTTCTCTGTACTTTAGTTTTAAATTACTAGATCCTACCTCCCCTCATTTGAAACTCTTAACATCTCATTTGGTTCCCTTTTTCTCCTCGTGGCACAGCAGGCAGCATCTTTGCTGTTTCCATAGCATTTGACAGTTTTTTACAACCAACACTCAACCCAGCACAGATGGAAAACATGCAAGGAGCCAACCGGATTTGTACTCAGGACCATTTGCCTTGAAGTCTGGTGTGGTCGCCACAACACCACTGGTGGCTTTAAGATCTCATAAACAAAAGAATTCTGCAGATGCTGGAAGTCCAGATGAACACATACAAAACTCTTTAATCCTTTCCTTAGATGCTGTCTAAACTGCTGAGTTCCCAGTTTTTGTGTGTGCCACTTTGACATCTCCCCTGTCAAGCCCTCTCAGGATCTTACAAGCTTCAATAAGATCATCCCTTATCCTTCTAAACTCCAGGAAACAGCTTTGAGCAGCCCAGTGACGGGAATACTACCTCTATCCTGAACGTATTCTTCCGGGTTCCTTGCTTTGTGGTTACCTGTGACCAAGTAAATCTCAAGGTTATATAATTTATACATTCTTTGATAATAAATGAACATTAAATATATCTGCACTCGCTCAGCAAGTGTGCAGCTAAATCCCAGCAGCTGTCTAAAGATTACCAACAAATGAATTGCAGAGATTTGATAATGAATCTCACTAATAACTTCTAACAGCAAACAGGGAGAAGATTAGTTCAAGTTTAATTGTCATCCAACCATATACATGGAGAGAGTTAAATGAAACACCGTTCCTCTGGAGCCAAGTACAAAATACCTACAATCACACACAGCACTTATAGTCACAATAATAAAGTCCAAGTCCCTGAGTGGCATGGTCTGAAGAGTCATTGTGCATGGATCCACATTTCTGCAAGAACAAGTACTCAGCAGTTCCTCATTCAGCAGATGAAGGCAAATCAACCACAGGCAATCCAGTTAATCTTCCAGAAGGTGAACACTGAAGAACAGCACCAATTGGAAGGGCCAATTCCCAACCCAGCACAGATTCCAGTGTGCTCACTGCACCTCTGTTCTCTCCCACACCACCTACGGCATCCCTCCCCAAGGCAGCTGTGACAGGTGATGCCGTGGTATGAGGAACTGGTTCGCTCAACAACTGCCCCCCCCCCCCCCCTTTTGGTCTCACCAGTGAAACGGATGTGCAGTATTATAGAAACATAGAAAACCTACAGCACAATGCAGCATGAGTGAATCTGCAGATACTGGAAATAAATAAAAACACAAAATGCTGGCAGAACTCAGCAGGCCAGACAGCATCTATGGGAGGAGGTAGTGATGACGTTTCGGGCCGAAACCCTTCATCAGGAGCACAATGCAGGCCCTTTGGCCCACAATGCTGTGCCGAACATGAATTTACTTTAGAAATTACCTAGGGTTACCCATAGCCCTCTATTTTTCTAAGCTCCATGTACCTATCTAGGAGTCTGTTTAAAAAATCCTAACATATCTGCCTCTACCACCGTTGCTGGCAGCCCATTCCATGCACTCACCACTCAGCATAAAAAACTTACCCCTGACATCTCCTCTGTACCTACTTCCAAGCATCTTAAAATTGTGCCCTCTTGTGGCCTGGGAAAAAGCCTCTGACTATCCACACAATCTTTTCTTTTTCAATCTTTTTATTATTATTATTAATATCAACAAAATAAAATTGATACATAGATAATGGGATTACAAACATACACATTTCAACTGAACATGAAAATTCATTAATAGTTACAGTATAAATGAGTATTCCCAAATCATGGACGATACAAGTAACAAATAAACAAGGCAAACCTAGATATATCATAATATATATTAAAAAAAACAGAAAAAAGAAAAAGAAAACAAAATTTATGCAAAAAAATCTAATAATCTAATAACTAATAAGGAAAAAAATGAAAAAAGAAAAAAGAGAAAAAGAAAAAATGGAAAAAAAGGGCTGTTTATAATATCTCACAAAAATACAAAATCATCAGTGTCGTCAACTCCGATCCTCTCAACATATATAAAATCGAAACTGGAAAAACAAATAGGCTTGGAACAGGGTCATATTACATCATATGAAAATATTGAATAAATGGTCTCCATATCTTTTCAAATTTAATAGAAGTATCAAATACAACACTTCTAATTTTTTCTAAATTTAGATATAACATAGTTTGAGAAAACCAATGAAATACGGTAGGAGGATTAATTTCTTTCCAATTCAACAAAATAGATCTTCTAGCCATTAATGTAAGAAATGCAATCATTCGACAAGCAGAAGAGGATAAATGGAGTGAGTCCATCATTGGTAAACCAAAATTTGCAGTAATAGGATGAGGTTGTAAATCAATGTTCAATACCGTAGAAATAATATCAAAAATGTCTTTCCAATATTTTTTAAAAAGCGGACACGACTAGAACATATGAGTTAAAGACACTATCTCAGAATGACATCTGTCACAAATAGGATTTATATAGGAATAAAAATTAGCCAATTTATCCTTGGACATATGAGCCCTATGCACAACCTTAAACTGTATTAATGAATGTTTAGCACATATAGATGATGTATTAACTATTGAAGAATTTTATCCCAATTCTCAATAGGGATAGTAAGGTTAAGTTCTCTTTCCCAATCATTTTTAATCTTATAAAAGGGCTCTGAACGTATCTTCATAATTATATTGTAAAGTTTTGATATTAGCCCTTTCTGAGAAGGATTTAGTTCAAACAAATTCTCCAAAATACCTTAAGGCACAAAATTTGGAAAAGTAGGAAGTACAGTATTTAAGAAATTCCTAATCTGTAAATATCTAAAAAAATGAAATCTAGGCAAATTATATTTATTAGATAATTGTTCAAAAGACATAAAACAATTATCCAAAAATAAATCGGAAAATCGTAGTAATCCTTTAGTCTTCCAAGCTGAATAAGCTTGGTCTATAATAGAAGGATAAAAAAAGCAATTGGATACAATAGGAATATTTAAAACAAACTGAGTCAACCCAAAAAATTTCCGAAATTGAAACCATATACGTAAAGTATGTTTAACTATCGGATTGTCAATTCGTTTCGGCAATTTAGTAAGAGCAAAGGGAAGAGAAGACCCTAAAATAGAACCCAATGAAAATCCTTGTACAGATTTACCGTAATTTCCAGGTTCACCCAATGAGGGCTAAAAGATAAATCCCAATCCTTTAACCAACATTTCAAATATCGGATATTAACTGCCCAATAATAAAATCTAAAATGAGGCAATGCCAATCCACCTTCCTTCCTTGCCTTCTGTAAATATTTTTTACCTAATCTAGGATTTTTATTCTGCCATATATATGAGGAAATTTTTAAATCAACATTAGCAAAAAAAGATTTCGGAATAAAAATTGGTACCGCTTGAAATATATATAAAAACTTGGGTAAAATAACCATCTTAATAGCATTAATCCGACCTATCAGAGATAAAGATACTGGTGACCATTTAGTAAACAAACATTTAATCTGATCGATTAGAGGTAAAAAATTAACCTTAAATAAGTCCTTATAGTTTTTTGTGATTTTAATCCCTAAGTAAATAAAAGAGTCATTAACTAATTTAAAAGGTAAATTTCCATAAATTGAAACCTGTCTATTTAAAGGAAACAATTCACTCTTATTAAGATTTAATTTATACCCAGAAAAATTACTAAATTGAGCCAACAATGATATAACTGCAGGAATGGATTTCTCAGGATCAGAAATAAATAATAATAAATCATCTGCATATAATGATAGCTTATGTATATCCGTCCCACGATTAATGCCAAAAATGTTCTGTGATTCTCTGATAGCAATTGCCAAGGGTTCTAAAGCAATATCAAATAATAATGGACTAAGAGGACAGCCTTGTCTAGTACCCCGAAATAAACGAAAAAAGGGAGATCTTTGATTGTAAGTAAGCACCGAGGCTACTGGAGTATGATATATCAGTTTAATCCAGGAAATGAATGTCGGACTAAAATTAAACTTCTCAAGCACAGTAAATAAGTATGGCCATTCAACTCTATCAAATGCTTTCTCCGCATCTAGTGAAATAACACATTCTGAAGTGCTATGTGAAGGAGTATAAACAATATTCAATAATCTCCTAACATTGAAAAAAGAATAGCGATTTTTAATAAAACCAGTTTGATCTTCCAAAATAATTTGGGGTAATACCTTCTCCAGCCTGGATGCCAGTAACTTGGAAAAGATCTTGGAATCTACATTCAATAAAGATATTGGTCTATGGGATGCACAGTCAGTAGGGTCTTTATCTTTCTTCAATATTAAAGAAATGGAAGCTCTATAAAAAGATTGTGGCAGATTACCCAATCTAATTGCTTCTTCAAAAACCCTGCATAACCAAGGAGAAAGAGTAGCGGAAAAACATTAAAAAAATTCTACTGTATACCCATCTGGACCTGGTGCTTTCCCAGAATTCATCGAGGAAATAACCCCTTTAATTTCTGCATCCGTAATAGGAGTTTCTAATATCGAAAGATCATCTGATGATAATTTTGGAAAATTCAATTTCCCAAGAAAATCACACATGGTATTATAATCATGATGGAATTCAGAATGATACAGGGAGGTATAAAAATCTTGAAATGATTTGTTTATCTCATCATGGTTAACTGTCAGATCCCCATTCTGTTGACGAATCTTAGTAATTTGACGTTTAACCAAAGCATTCTTCAATTGACTAGCTAACAGTTTACCCGATTTATCACTATGTATATAAAAATCAGATCTGGTTTTCATTAATTGATTTTCAATCGAAGATGTAAGTAATAAACTATGTTCCATTTGAAGTTCAACCCTTTGTTTGTAAAGCTCCTTACTAGGAGTAGTCGAATATTTCTTGTCAATCTCTTTAATTTTATCAACCAATAAAAGAGTTTCCTTCTTAATGCGTTTTCACAGACCAAAAGAGTAGGAGATAATCTGTCCACGTATATATGCTTTAAAAGTGTCCCAAAGTGTTCCGCAAGAAATATAATCTGTGGAATTAGTTGAAAAGAAGAAATCGATCTGTTCCTTCATAAATTTAATAAAATCCGGATCTTGCAGTAAGGTAGAATCAAATCGCCATTGTCTAGCACTAGAAGCTGTATCCATAAATTTAATAGGAAGTTTTAATGGAGCATGGTCAGAGATGGCTATAATATCATAATTACAACCAATTACCGATGGAATAAAACAAGAGTCAATAAAAAAAAATCAATTCTCAAGTAGGAATGATAAACATGTGAGAAAAATGAAAACTCTTTGTCCTTAGAATGCCGAAATCTCCAAATATCAAAAATTCCATTATCAGTCAAAAAAGAGTTAATATAAGTGACCGACTTATTAGGTAAAGTCTGAGTAGATATAGATTTGTCCAACAAAGGATTTAAACAACAATTAAAGTCACCACCCATTATTAACTTATATTCATTTAGATTAGGTAGAGAAGTAAATAAGGACTTAAAAAATCGGGATAATCCACATTTGGAGCATAAACATTAACCATAGCAACCTTTTTGTTAAAAAGTAAGCCAGTAATTAACAAAAATCTACCATTCGGATCCGAAAAGATATTGTGTTGGACAAATGCAATAGAGGAGTCAATAAAAATTGAAACTCCCTTTACTTTAGCATTCGAATTCGAATGATACTGTTGACCCCTCCAAAACCTAAAAAAGCAATAATTGTCCTCTTTCCTCACACGAGTTTCTTGTACAAAAATAATATGTGCATTGAGCCTTTGGAATACTTTGAAAATCTTTTTCCGTTTAATCGGATGGTTTAAGCCACTAGTATTCCAAGAGACAAAATTAATGGTCTGAGCCATTCTGAAATCAACCCTTTGGTATATAAAGGGTTAACCAAATTATGAACTCATGTACCTGGAAGAGGAACAAAAATAAGGGGCGGACCCAGAAGTGACGACATCGCGGACATTTTAGTAGTTTAAAATCAGCCCAAATGAAGAAACTAAAAAAAACTGGTGTAAAGAACATAAGATTTAGAAAAAGACCCCCCACCCCCCACCCAAGAGGAGAAAAGACCTCCCCAGCCAGGAAAAGGCTGGGAAAAAGGAGAAATAAAACTAAATCTACCCCCATATCAGCAGAAGGCAACTCCGTATATAAAGGATAAAAAAGATCCACCCAAACTCTAAAGAAATAATAATCACTATACTAAAACCAAACTTCTTAATATAATTGGTAGTAAAAAAAAACCAAAAAGAATATAATCACTAGTAACTTATAAATTGGGTTAAAACCCAAACAAACCAAAAAAAAAATTAAACTGTGATGAGAAATGCATTATAGGAAGAAGACGAGAGAAAAAAAAAATGGCGAAATCAAAAAAAAAGCCAAAAATATTTTAGAGAAGAAACCGCCATCTTAGTAAAAAAAAATTCACCTTCGAAGGATTAATAAAAATGACCAAAGCTAAAGTACAGTGATTGAAGTAAGTAAAATAAAAAGTTTAGTACATCAAAAAAAAACTTTAACTAGAGTATAAAATATAGAGTAAACCTACACCAATAGCCAGAAACAAAATCTGGTTTTGGAAACAAAAACCATCTTGCAACGATCAAAATCACTCATTTATTAGAAATGGAATCCGTAGCAGTAGGGAAGTTCTCATTCAAAAAGCTTCTCGCTTCAGATGTAGAAAAGAAAACACGCCGTGATGCATTGGGAGGCGAAATTCTGAGCTTCGCAGGGTATAAGAGTGCAGGTTTTAGATTTTTCTCATAACATTCGGACATCAGAGGTTTAAAAAGAAGCCTTGCCTTCATTACTTCTGGACTAAAATCTTCCACTAATTGAAAATTGAATTCTTGAAATTTGACCATCCCTACACGCCGAGCCACTCGAATAAGTTGCTCTTTAACATGCACATAATGAAATCGGACATTTACAACCGGTGGTTTAGCTGAAGCACTTGGTGATCGACGCATAATTCTGTGAGCGTGATCAAGTAACGGAGGACTGTCTGGGAATACAGAAGGGAACGCATCCTTTAAAAGTTGAGCAAAGTACTTCGAGGGGTCCACTTGTTCAATACCTTCTGGGAGACCAAGTATGCGTGAGTTCTGTCTTCTGGACTGATTCTCAAAGTTGACACTCTTGGCTTTAAGTGTTTCCACCTGTTTAATCGTCGAAAGTAATTTCTGCTCCAGTTTTTCAATTATCAAGTCTCGCTTCCGAGCGTCCTCTTGCAAAGTTGCGATTAGAACTTGCTGCTGGTTAACTACTGAATCCATCTTATCCATATAATCTTGAAAAGCCTTTATATCTTGTTTGAAAATTTGTTGTTGTTCTTCAAATTTTTCATTTAAAACCTCCAATAATATTTCATAAGTCAATTCAGTGCGCTTAGGATCGGTTTTTTTCTTCTTCCCGTTCCCGTTAGGATCTTTCCCAGGTTCTCGCCCTTTAGATCTAAGAGCCATTTCTGTATTCATTTCTTTAAAATTCACAATAAACTCTTAAAGATAAGAACAAAAAAGTAGCAAGAATCTTTTGGTGTAGGTAAAAATAAGTTAAATAAGGGTGATCATAGGTTAAAAAAAGTAAAGGTCATGGAGCAAATCTGAAACAATGCTCACTCCATGAGTGTCTCCTGCTGACTCCTATCCACACAATCAAAGCCTCTCATCATCTAATACACCACTATCAGGTCACCTCGCATCTTCTGGTTGCTCCAAGGAAAAATGTCTGAGTTCACTCAACCTATTCTCAAAAGGCATGCCCCCCAATCCAGGCAACAGCCTTGTAAATCTCCTCTGCACACTTTCTATAGTTTCCACATCCTTCCTGTAGCGAGGTGACCAGAATTGAGTGTAGTACTCCAAGTGGGGTCTGACCAGGGTCCTATATAGCTGTAACATTACCTCTCGGTTCTTAAACTCAATCCCACTGTTGACGAAGGCCAATGCACTGTATGCCTTCTTAATCACAGAGTCAACCTGTGTAGCAGCTTTGAGTGCACTATGGACTCAGACCCCAAGATCCCTCTGATCCTCCACACTGCCAAGAGTCTTACCATTAATACTATATTCTGCCATCATATTCGACCTACCAAAATGAACCACCTTGCACTTGTCTGGGTTGAACTCCATTTGACACTTCTCAGCCCAGTTTCACATCCTCTCAATGTCTTGCTGTAACCTCTGACAGCCCTCCACACTATCCACAACATCCCCAACCTTTGTGTCATCAGCAAATTTATTAACCCATCTCTCCATTTCCTCATCCAGGTCATTGATAAAAATCACAAAGAGAAGGGGTCCCAGAATAGATCCCTGAGGCACACTAATGGTAACCAACCTCCATGCAGAATATGACCCGTCTACAACCACTTTTTGCTTTCCGTGAGCAAGCCAATTCTGGATCTACAAGGTAAGGTCCCCTTGCAACTCATGCCTCCTTACTTTCTCAATAAGCCTTGTATGAAGTACCTTATCAAATGCCTTGCTAAAATCCATATGCACTACACCTACTGCTTGACCTTCATCAATGTGTTTAGTCATATCCTCAAAAAATTCAATCAGGATTGTAAGGCACGACCTGCCTTTGACAAAGTGATTCCTAATCATATTATGCCTCTCCAAATGCTCATAAATCCTGCCTGTCAGACAGACAGACAGACATACTTTATTGATCCCGAGGGAAATTGGGTTTCGTTACAGCCGCAGCAACCAAGAATAGTGAAGAGATATAGCAATATAAAACCATAAATAATTAAATAATAAGTTAATCATGCCAAGTGGAAATAAGTCCAGGACCAGCCTATTGGCACTGACTCCTTGGATGTACTCTGTGAGCCCAGGATTTTTTCCTTCAACTTTTCCAGCAATTCTCCAATCCTCTGGAGCCTCTCCCGTCCCCATTGATGATGCAAAGATCATTGCCAGAGGATCAGCAATCTCCTCCCTCACCTCAAACAGTAGCCTGGGGTACATCTCATCCAGTCCCAGTGACTTATCCAACTTGATGCTTTCCAAAAGCTCCAGCACATCCTCTTTCTTAATGTCTATGTGCTCAAGCTTTTCAGTCTGCTGTAACTCATCCCTACAATTGACAAGACATTTTATAATACCAACGTCTAACAGGGTCTTGTGATCATAAGAAAAATGTTTAAGACACACATCTGCACCATTTGTTGGAGCTGGAGAGACTGTTACGATCAGGACTTCTGTCATCTTAGCAGAATGAGCTAATTAATATCAAGAGCAACAGATAGAAGTAAAATCTGTGTGGTACAAAAGAGAGAAGATGCCTGTAAGGGTGTTTGTTTTTTGGTGGTTTATTTGGTGGTAATGAAGACCCAAATTTGTATTTGTAACCAGGATGTTGAGAAAAGACCAGCATTTATTTTCTCTGAGAAGGTAGTGGAAGCCTGCTTCTTGAAAAACTGTGGTTCTGTTGTTTGTCAAAAGGACAGGCAGAAAGGCATAGCTGGTGGTGTGGTTCTTTTTGTAAGAGATGGAATTACATCTTTAGAAAGAGTTGATATAGGGTCAGAGAATGTTGAATCTTTGTGGGTGGAGTTAAGAAACTGCAAGGGTAAAAAAGCCATTATGGGAGCCATTATAGGCCTCCAAACAGCAGCCAAGGTGGGGGACTGAGGTTGCAAAGGGAACTGGAAAAGGCATGTAATAAGGATAATGACACAATTGTAATAGGCAGCTTCAATATGCAAGGGGATTGGGAAAATCAGGTTGGTGTCAGATCGCAAAAGAGGTAATTTGTTGAATGCTTCCAATATGGCTTTTCAGAGCAACTTGCGCTTGAGCCTTCTTGGGGCAAGGCTATCTTAGATTGGGTGTTGTGTAATAATCCAGATCTTATTAGGGAGCTTAATGTAAAGGAACTCTTAGAAAACAGTGATCATAATATGATTGAATTCATACTGCAATTTGAGAGGGAGAAGCATAACTCACATGTATCTGTATTGCAATGGAATAAAGGGAATTACAGAGGCATGAGAGAGGAGCCTACCCAGGTGGATTGGAGGAGGGTACTGGCAGGGATGATGGCACAGCAGAGGTGGCTGAAGATTCAGGGAATAATTCACAAGACATAGGATAGCTATGTCCCACAGTGAAGCAGTTCTCAAATGGCAGGGGTAGGCAACTGTGGCTGACAAAGGAAGTTAAGGACTGCATAAAAGCCAAGGAAAGGGTATATGAGGTAGCAAAAGTGAGTGGGAAGTTGGATGATTGGGAAACTTTTAAAATCCAACAAAAGGCAACTAAAAAAGCTATAAGAAGGGAAAAGATGAAATATGAAGGCAGACTAGCCAATAATATAGCCTGTGATCTCTGTCTCAGAGGCCGATGTTAGACTGTCTTTAAAGAGAGTGAACCCTCGCAAGGCAGAAGATCCTGATGCAGTACCTGGTAAGGCTCTGAAAACCTGTGCCAACCAACTAGCAGGAGTATTCAAGGACATTTTCAACCTCTTATTGCTATGGGCAGAAGTTCCCACTTGCTTCAAAAAGGCAACAATTATACCAGTGCCAACGAAGAATAACATGGTCTGCCTTAACGACTATCGCCAGTGATGAAATGCTTTGAGAAGTTGGTTAAGACTCTCAGCAAGGCCATGGACCTATTGCAATTTGCCTACTGTCACAATAGGTCTACGGCAGACACAATCTCCATGGCTTTTCACACTGCTTTAGACCACCTAGACAACACAAACACCTACATCAGGATGCTGTGCATTGATTATAGCTCAGCATTTAATACCATCATTCCCAGAACCCTGATAGAGAAGTTGCAGAACCTGGGCCTCTGTACCTCCCTCTGCAATTGGATCCTTGACTTCCTAACTGGAAAACCACAGTCTGTGCAGATTGGTGATAATATATCCTCTTCGCTGATGATCAACACTAGTGCAACTGATGGGTGTGTGCTTTGCCCACTGCTCTACTCTCTGTATACACATGACTGTGTGGCTAGGCATAGCTCAAATACCATCTACAAATTTGCTGACGATACAACCATTGTTGGTAGAATCTCAGGTGGTGACGAGAGGGCATACAGGAGTGAGATATGCCAGCTAATGAAATGGTGCCACAGCAACAATCTGGCACTCAATATCACTAAGACGAAAGAGCTGATTGTGGACTTCAGGAAGGGTAAGACGAAGGAACATATCCCAATCCTCATAGAGGGATCAGAAGAGGAGAGAGTGAGCAGCTTCAAAGTCCTGGGTGTCAAGATCTCTGAGGATCTAACCTGGTCCCAACATATTGATGTTGGTCCCAACATAAAGAAATCAAGACAGAGACTATACTTTATTAGGAGTTTGAAATGATTTGGCATGTCAACAAATACACTCAAAAACTTCTATAGTTGTACCGCTGAGAGCATTCTGACAGGCTGCATCACTGTCTGGTATGGAGGGGCTACTGCACAGGACCGAAAGAAGCTACAGAAGTTTGTAAATTTAGTCAGCTTCATCTTGGGCACTAGCCTACAAAGTACACAGGACATCTTTAGGGAGCGGTGTCTCAGAAAGCCAGCGTCCATTATTAAAGACCTCCATCACCCAGGGCATGCCCTTTTCTCACTGTTACCATCTAGTAGGAGATACAGAAGCCTGAAGGCACACACTCAGCCATTCAGGAACAGCTTCTTCCCCTCTGCCATCCGATTCCTAAATGGACATTGAAACTTTGGACACTACCTCACTTTTTTAATATACAGTATTTCTGTTTTTGCACAGTTTTAATAATCTATTCAATATACGTAATTTACTTGTTTATTTATTGTTTTATTTTATTTATTATTATTATTTTCTCTCTCTCTCTCTGCTAGATTATGTATTGCATTGAACTGCTGCTGCTAAGTTAACAAATTTCACCTCACATCGAAACAACAGGCGGAGAGTGAAGAAGTAAAGGCATCTCGGAGAGAAGCCATTTAAAAAAAACTAATCAGGGAAAAGAGACTAGACTGTGCAGGCGCGTGACATAGCACGCCAAAGGTTTAAAAAGGAGAGGAATTTTTCAGCAGTCTTTTAAATCGAAGCAAGAGGCGGGGAGTGAAGAAGTAAAGGCATCTCAGAGAGAAGCCTTTTTTTAAACTGATTGGGGAAAAGAGGCTAGACTGCGCAGGTGTGTGACATAGCGTGCCAAAGGTTTAAAAAAAAAAGACCACCATATACAGCGGCCATCATCGGAGTGGTTACAATGAAAGTAGACGAAGGGAAGGTAGTGGATGTACTCTACTTGGACTTCAGTTTCTAGGTATACATGGTGAGGTATTAAATTGAATTAGACATTGGCTCAATGGGAGAAGTCAGAGAGTGGTAGTGGAGGATTGCTTCTCTGAGTGGAAGCCTGTGACTAGTGGTGTGCCACAGGGATCAGTGCTGGGTCCATTGCTATTTGTCATCTATATCAATGATCTGGATGATAATGTGTTAAATTGGATCAGCAAATCTGCTGATGATACAAAGATTAGAGGTGTAATGGACAGTGAGGAAGGTTTTCAAAGCTTGCAGAGGGATCTGGACCAGCTGGAAAAATGGGCTAAAACATGGCAGAAAGAGTTTAATACAGACAAGTGTGAGGTATTGCACTTTGGAAGGAAAAACCAAGGTAGAACATATAAGGTAAATGGTAGGGCACCGAGGAGTGAAGTAGAACAGAGGGATCTAGGAATACAGATACAAAATTCTCTAAAAATGGCGTCCTAGGTAGATAAGGTCGTAAAGAGAGCTTTTGGTACATTGGCCTTTATAAATCACAGTATTGAGTATAAGAATTGGAATATTATGGTGAGGTTGTATAAGGCATTGGTGAGGTCGAATCTGGAGTATTGTGTGCAGCTTTGGTCACCGAATTACAGGAAAGATATTAATAAGGTTGAAAGAGGGCAGAGAAGGTTTACAAGGATGTTGCTGGGACTTGAGAAACTGAGTTACAGAGAAAGGTTGAATAGATTAGGACTTTATTCCCTGGAGCGTAGAAGAATGAGGGGAGACTTGATATATAAAATTATGATGGGTATAGATACAGTGAATGCAAGCAGGCTTTTTCCACTGAGGCCAGGGGAGAAAAAAACCCTAGAGGACATGGGTTAAGGGTGAAGGGGGAAAAGTACAAAGGGAACATTAGAGGGGGGGCTTCTTCACACAGAGAGTGGTGGGAATGTGGAATGAGCTGCCAGATGAAGTAGTAAATGCAGGCTCACTTTTAACATTTAAGAAAAACTTGGACAGGTACATGGATGAGAGGTGTATGTAGGGATATGGGCCAGGTGCAGGTCAGTGAAACTAGGCAGAAAAATGGTTCAGCACAGCCAAGAAGGGCCAAAAGGCCTGTTTCTGTGCTGTAATGTTCTATGGTTCTATGCCAGTGATAATAAACCTGATTCTGATTATAAAGCAGATACTGAAAGTTTTTTCAGTTATATAAAGAGGAAAGGGAGGTGAGAGTTGATATTAGAAAATGATGCAGGTAAAGTAGTAATGGAGGACAAAGAAATGACAGATGAACTTAATAAGTACTTTGTATCTGTCTTCACTGTGGAAGACACTCTCAGTGTGCCAGAGGTCTGTGAGTGTCAGGGAGCAGGAGTAAGTGCCATTGCTATTACAAAAGTAAAAGTGCCAAGCAAATTGAAGGGTCTTAGGTTGATAAGTCGCCTGGACCAGATAGACTACATCCCTGAGTCCTGAGAGAGGCTGCTGAAGAGATAACAGGAGCATTGGTCATGATCTTTCAAGAATCACTTGATTCTGGAATTGTCCAGGAGGACTGGAAGATTGCAAATGTCACTCCACTCTTTAAAAAGGGAGGAAGGCAAAAAGAAAGAAAATTATAGGCCAGTTTGCCTAACCTCGTGGTTGGGAAAGTGTTGGAGTCCATTATTAAGAATGAGGTTTTGGTTTCGGGTACTTGGAGACTAAGGATAAAATAAGTCAAAGTCAGCATGGAATCTGTAAAAGGAAATATTGCCTGACAAATCTGTTAGAGTTCTTTGAGGAAATAACAAGAAGGGTAGACAAAGAAGAGGCAGTGGATGTCATTTACTTGGATTTTCAGAAGGCACTTGATAAAAGTGCTACACGAGGCTGCTTAACAAGAAAAGATCCCATAGTGTGACAGGAAAGAGACTGGCATGGATAGAGGAATGACTGACAGGCAGGAGGCAGCGAGTGGGAATAAAGGGGGCCTTTTCTGGTTGGCAGCCAGTTACTAGTGGTGTTCCTCAGGGGTCAGTACTGAAACCGCTGTTTTTCACATTGTTTGTCAATGATTTGAATAATGGAATTGATGGCTTTGTGGCAAAGTTTGTGGATGATACAAGATAGATGGAGGGGTAGGTAGTGCTGAGGAAGCAATGCAATTGCAGCAGGATCTGGACAAAGTGAAAGAATGGGCAAAAAAGTGGCAGATGGAATTATAGTGTTGGGAAATTCACGATAAACCATCTTGGTAAAAGGAATAACAGTGTGGCCTATTATCTAAACGAGGAGAAGGTTCAAACATCAGAGGTGCAGAGGGACTTCAGAGTCCTTGTTCAAGACTCCCAGGAGGAGATAGGATTAAATATATAGGTCCTCCGAAGATAAAGTTATTAGCCATCTAGGGAAAAAAATATATATATATTAAAGCTATTTTGAATTCCATGGAGCATGTGGGGATCTTCCGATATCCAGGCAATCTTTCTTTCTTCTTTCTTTCTTTTTCTCTTTTTTTCCCGTTTTTTTTAGGCAGGGTTGTTAAGGGGGGAAGGGTCAAGGGCTAATATTACACTACATTATTCTATCATTCTATTCATTCTATGTAACTATCTTAAAAATTGAATAAAAAATATATATTAAAAAAAAGACTCCCAGAAGGTTAACGGTAAATTACAGGTTGAATCTATGGTAAAGAAGGCAAATGCAATGTTGGCATTTATTTCAAAGGGAATAGAATATAAAAGCAAGAAGATAATGCGGAGGCTTTATAAGACACTAGTCAGGCTGCACTTGGAGTATTGTCAACAGTTTTGGGCCCCATATCTCAGAAAGGATATATTATCATTAGAGAGAGTCCAGAGGAAGTTCATAAGGATGATTCCAGGAATGAAAGGGTTAACATATGAGGACAATTTGGCAGTTTTGGGACTGTACTCACTGAAATTTAGAAGAATGCATGGGAACCTACTGAATGTTGAAAGGACTAGACAGGGTGGATGCTTCCTCTGGTGTGAGTATCCAGAACTAGAGGGCACTGCCTTAAAATTGAGGGGCGACCTTTCAGAAGGTAAGGAGGAATTTTTTTTAGCTAGAGAGTAGTGAATCTGTGTAATATTCTGCCACAGACTGTGGTGGAGGCCAAGTCCGTGGGTATATTTAAGATGGAAGTTGATTGGCTCCTGATCAGTCAGGGCATCAAAGGAGAAGGTGAGAAGGCAGGTGTATGGGATCTGGGATCAGCATGATGGAATGATAGTATGCTGAAGCAGACTTGATGGGCTGAATGGCCTAATACTGCTCCTATATCTTATGGTCTTCTGGTCTTCCTCCCACAGTGCTGCTGAGTAGGGATTTCCAGGACTGAGACCCCTAAATGAATGAACAGCAAGATGTTTCCAAGTCAGGGTGATGTGCAACTTGGAGGTGTTGGTACTCCCATAGTTGATGTTCCTGATGGAGGAGGTCATGGATGTGGGGGACATTATTACAGTCGCAAAGGTGAAGAACTTCACTGAATACAGTCCTCAGTGGTACACACAACAACCTGTGATGCAGGGGATGAATGTATAATGCAGTGAATGGAAACCAGTCAAGTGAGATGCTTGCCTTGAATCAGGCTGAAAACCTGTATAGAATTGAAAAGTTGTAAGACGGCATTAACAATGCCATTGCGGTAGGGAGCCCAGTGATTAGATAATTCTACAATTAGAAGGCAGTGACAGTGACATGTTATTACCTCAAATTATGGGGCTTTTCAGCTTTACTGAATTCTTGTTTGTTGCTTTCTGCTCTTTCCTTTCTAATGCTGCTTTTGGAACTTGGTTGGCTGTTGAGAGCAAACATACAGTTCAGCACTTGCCACTTTGAACATGAGTATGTCAAAGTCAAGACATAGGTTCTGAAATAGAAATTAGCAGCATTTGTGACCAGGGGAATAAAGTTAATGCTACAGGTTGAAAACTCTGCACCAGAATTGGGAAAGAAAGAAAATAAGTACTATTTAAATTGCAGAGAGAATGAGGGAATGATGAATAGGACCAGGTAAAATCTACAAAGGGTATGGTTGTGGTTTGTCGAGGACTAAGCTGTAAGAGCTAGCTAACTGTTTGATAAGATAATAAGGGAGCTAGATAGAGAAGAATATGAATTAAGAACATGTAATAGCTGTGAAACGAGTTTCAGATAGAAAGAAAGAATAAAAGAAATGAACTATAAAAGCTGCACACAGCAGAACTGTAGGAAGTGCTCAACAGATCAGGTAAAAGGAAAAACTATGTAAATCCCTCAGATGAAGAGCAAACAGAACTGCCCTTCCCTCAGGCTCGCTCCCTCAAATATTCCCCTTACCTATACATCAACAATTGTTCTGAAAACTGGCAAGTAATATCAAACAACCTGCAGGAGCTTCTATAGAAATATAAAAAAGGGGATAGCTAAGTAATTGCAAGACTCCAAGAGAATAAGACTGGGGAATTAATGACAGGAAACAAAGAAACAGCGGTCACAATGGAGGACATTATAAATATCCCAAATATATACAAATGTGTGAATTTCAAATGGCACGGCAGAACATGTAATGATCTCAGTCATGAGGGGCAAAGTGTTGGAAAAGGAAATACAATTAAAGACAGGCAAGTTTCCAGAACCTGATGGTGTGTGTATGAGAATCAAAATCTGGGCAGCCATTGGCTGAAAATTTTCAGAAGTTAACAGAATGGAAAAATTAATAAGTTGAGATGGGGATGGAGAGGGGGAAGGGAAGAAGGGGATGGTGAGGGGGAAGGGAAGAGGGGGATGGAGGGGGGAAGGGAGGGGAAGGTTGATGTGGGCAGGAAGCTGCAGTTCCTGGAGATGGTGCTAACCATACTTTGACCAGACATCATACTATGGTCCACCGAAGACAAGAAAATCATTCTGTTGGAGCTCACAGTACCCATGGGAGGAAGGATGCAAGGAGGCTCAGGAGAGGAATTAACATCTAGAGTGTTCGGATTAATTGACCAATTTCACAATCCATCAAAATGTATTATTGCCATACACAGTGCACATCAGCAAATAATCTTTTCTGTGTAAATTTTCTTTATATTTATGCAAACGTACAAGACTTCAACCAAAATTAAAATCAATTCTGATGTCTTCAAAGCAACAATTCTCAACAAAGGGCACTGAATATGTTTTTATGCTACAGCATCAAGCAATCACTAAAGTTGCCTTGATCTAAGTGACATGGAAAGTAACAGCTACTCATTCTGTGTCAGAAGAAAAACTAACATCAATAACCTATCCCTCCCCCCAAGTATAAGTTATTTAACTACTGTTCCGTCATTCAATGCAATCGTGACACACTCATGTCCTTTAATATATTTTGATAAGCATGTATCTATCAAGGTCAGATTTAATGACCAACTCACTCTAAACTGTCCTTTTGTCAAAGACTGACTTCTACGATAACAACTGTCATTTATATACCAGTTTAATACACCAAAAAATCCCAATGCACTTCACAGTAACTTTGTCAAATAAAGGGGACACCAAATAACAAGATTTTTGGCTAGGTGACTGAAAATTTGATCAAAGACGTAGATCTTGAGGATTCTCCTTCATCACGCAAAGAAATCAAGGGATATAGGGAGGGAATTTCAGAATTTAGGGTAATGGTACATCAATTAACGATGAAGCAAAAAGGTTTCTTACAGGAATGTATACCCAGTGGCCACTTTATTAGGAACACCTGTACACTTGCTTGTTAATGCAAATATCTAATCAGCCAATCATGCACAGCAGCTCAATACATAAACACATGCAGGCATGGTCAAGAGGTTCAGCTGTTGTTCAGAACAAACATCAGAATGGGAAAATATTCTCAAAGTGACTGACCATCGAATGATTGTTCGTTCCTGACAGAGTGGTTTGAGTATCTCACAAACTGCTGATCTCCTGAGATTTTCATGCACACAGTCTCTAGAGTCTACAGAGAATGGTGCAAAATTCATAAATTATCCAGTGAGCGCCAGTTCTGTGGCCAAAAATGCCTTGTTAATGTCAGCATCTCTAAATGCACAACATAGCAAACCTTGAAGTGGACGGGCACAGCAGCAAAAGACCATGAACATACAAAAATACCTCCTGGACCTCAAAGTGGCCACTAAGTGTAGAAGAATTGGTAGTCATTGTGTTGCTGTTTGTATATATTTCAATGTAGTTTCTCAATCTTCACATTCATTCCTTTATACTTTACTTGCATTTAAGATCCAGGTTTCTGACTGATCTAATCACTTTCAATTTGTTGATAAAATTAAGTCATGCTATATTTACATCATCTTTCTTCTTGCCAGCTTGTCTTCTTTACTTCCTTCTTCTTAGACCATCCCTCTGGACTGCTGTTCCCAAAAGGAACCTTAATGTTCATATCCTCCATTTAAACCTCCTAAGTACACATTACTAAGTCTTACACAGTCTGTCGTCTCACTGGATCTTCAATACACTAACATAATCTAAAACATAACTCTTCTGTGCACCCTACAAATTCATCTGATACTTGATTTGACCCAGCCTGACGATAGTTCATGATTATTGCACAGCTCTTGTTACATGCACCTCAAATTTCCTGATTTGTATTCTGCCCTCTTTTACGTTTGAAGGTGTACATACAACTTCGAAAGTACTACTTCCTGATTTATATTATGTTCTGTTTTAGTTTGAGAGTAGACTTACTACTTCAACTGTGTTATTTCTTTGCTCCACCTTGTTACGAAGGATGAACAACTCTGATGGGCAGAAGGGTGCAGAGTCGCCCATGCCCCCCCCCCCTTTTGGAGAATCGCAAATCGCTACTGTTTCGATGCTGTTATCAAGGAAGTAAGAGAGACAAAGGAAATCTGCCAGGGCAGTTGTTATTGATAACAGCTCATGAAAGTTAATGAGAAAGAGACACACAGCTAAGAGTTACCCAGGGTGGATCGGCTCCTACTAACAAAAGAAGAGCGGAACCATTGATTACTGCTATTGTCTTTTGGGGGGATTGTGTACTTGGTACTGTTCTATTCATTGAAACCCCTCAGGGGGCAACCAGAGTGGGCTGGTTTGATGGGTTACATCATCCCAACCTGATTGACACCTGAGACCCCGTGAGTGGGGATAAAAGTGAGGTCTGGGGTAACACCCCTCAGACGCACCAGGAGGAACGCTAGTGAGCATCAGAACCCCCACAAGACAGGGTGGGAGACCGGAGACCGAACGAAGGGTCGGTAAATTTTAACTCACAGTGTTTTGTAGCGAGACCGGTGGGGGCTTGTGTGTGTGTCCACCCTTGCCTGGGTGACGAGTCCACCACGGAAGAACGGTCTAGCTAAAGGACGGAGGGGTCATACATGAATGGCCACAACAACAACAATGCATCGACGGATCAAAATCGTAAAGGAAGGTTGGCAAGATAATAGCTGTTACTGTTCACACGTTTTCTCTCTCCCTCTCCAACAATTGCAACACATCGACAAACAACTACCGCAGCCTGCATGAACTGAACTGAACTTTATATTTCCATCTGACAATTCATTATCCCCTAGACAACGATAGAGCTTGTTTCATTAGTGATTATTATTATACCCACACTTTTAGGTTTAGTATTGCTAACGTATATTCTCTGTATATTCGCATTGATATTATTTTGTATATTTTTGCTAATAAATATTGTTGAAAATAGTATCACCAGACTCCAACGGACACTTCTATCTTTGCTGGTAAGACACCCAGTTACGGGGTACTTAACAACCTAAACCAATTCTACTACATAATTTCCTAAACTATGATCCTTCCCCTGTCCTGTTTAATCGCAGAGATACACCACTCCTTCACTGACCCCAAATCAAAGATTCTCCTCAGAAGAAATTACCTTGATTCATGCTGCCACAATTCATGTTCACACTCGTTGAGATGACACGGCTTGTGAATATTGATATTACTGGCGGTGCAAGGAGGCTTCACTTGTGCTGGCTGTGTATCCTTCGCTGTGGCGATGGACTGCTGCATCTCCCACTGTCTGGCAGCATTACTGATAGCCAAGCGCCGTTTCTCCTGTTAAGAGGAACAAACATTTAATACTTCCAGTTCAGATTGTGGGTGGCTCCATAAGGTTGTCATAGCAGGGATGGTGGGCATGAGCTCCCACTACCAATTAAATGCTCCCTATGGCACAAGTCTCAAATAGCCTTTGTCAACCAATCCAGGTCCTGGCCTTCACTTAGCTACGAAGTCTGGTGGAACCATTTCTGACAGGGTAAAAGACAAAGGCATTAAAACCGAATGCACCAGGTAGATGGGCCTCATCAGCTGTGGTTGGCAGCTCATCTAGGAGAAGGAAACCTCAGCTGCTTTTCCGCTACATCAACTCATGAGGAAGGCTTCAGGAGTAAAGCTTGAGGAAAAGTCTGGTGCTGAAGTTCCTAAGGCAGTGCTATCTTCAGTTCCTGCTGACTGGCAATGCTACTGGTGCCAAACTGTTCTCTGCTGTTCCTTTGGATTCATCATTTTTGTGGCGAGGGATAGCCTGCTGCATGGGTAACAGCTTGATCTCCATATCATACTGCCCTGGCTTGCGAATTAACTTCGACATACAGCCAGGATGCAACATCCATGGTTGAACCCGACCAATAAATAAGATTATGGTTTTGAGCACTGAAGCAAAATCAGAAAGCTTCTGAATCTGATGAACGCCCATTAGCATGGAGTTGGGGGAGGAGTGGCTGTTACAAAGAGAAAAGGGGGAGCAGTGATAATCCTGCAGACAAGTTGTAGGGAGACAGGAAAGTGGTTAGACGTTTCCACATTGGTGTAGACAGGACCAATATGTTTGGGGGGGGGGGGGTGGGAGAAGAGAGAATTTGCAAGTGTTGTTGAAGAAGGATTAAGGTGTTGTGGCAGGAAAAAAGGACTCTGAGGATAGAACCAGAAGGGAGATAAGATGACCTTGAAATAGAAGAAATGAATTCAGTGAAGGGTGAAGTTCTATTTGGAAAAGCAAAGTAAACAAAGAAGGTAATATGCAGTGCAAAAATTGAGGTCACAGAAAACAGAGTACAGCGAGAAGGAACAGAGTGGAAAATCATAGGAGTGCACAGGTGAATTGAATCAGAGAGGAAAAATGATACAGTAAAATTAAAGACTATTATTGGTGCAGTGAGGAACGATATTGGCTCAGAAGTTCAGACCTTGAATCAGTCTGGGTGGAGTTAAGAACTAGCAAGGAGCAAGTTATTGATGAAAGTAACAATTAACACATTTAAGCAATAAACAGAGTTTAAATCAAGAACTAATGGGCGATATAAGGAGGGTACTATAATAATCATGTGTGGTTTTTAACTTCCACAGAGGTTGGACAAATCAAGTTGCAAAGGAAAACCACAGACAAACTCATAGGGCATATTCAGATAGTTTATTGGAGCAATACATTGAAGAACTAACCACAAACCAAGGCTTTTAAATCTGGTAACTGTAATGAGCAGAATTATTACACTCATAATGGATTCAAGTAAAGAGTGATCATAACTTAGTGGAATTTCAAATTCAGTTTGAGGCTGAGAAACCTGGGCCTAAAAATAGAGTTACACACTTAAATAAAAGGAATTAAACTGTTAGCAGGAAACAAATGGCCAAAATGGATTGAAGAAATAGATTAAAGAATAAACCAACAGATTCAAAGTGGCAAATATTAAAGCAGATATTGCATAAATATTTCAGATATTGTGTAACTATACCACAGTCAAGGGTAACAGCCAGAACAACTGAAACCTCTGCACAGCCAGTAAGTTACAATCGCAGTGATCATAATATGATGGAAATCATCCACAGTTTGAGGGAGAAGCTGAAGTCAGATGTATCAGTATTATAGTGGCATCGGAGAGGAGCTGGCTAAAGATGATTGGAAGGGGACACTAGCAGGGATAATGGCAGAACAGCAATGGCTTGAGCTTCTGTGAAGAATTTGGAAGGTGCAGGATAGATGTCTGGATCTGTTGCTCAGAAGAGAAAGGGGTGAAGTAGTGTTAGGGGAACAGAAAGGAGATTTGGTGCACGCGAACCAGATTCCCAAATGGTTGTTGCCTCCTGGGTGCCAGGGTCAGATTGGGTCCAGAGCAGTTTTAAGTGGGAGAGTGAGCAGCCAGAGGCCATGGTTCATGTTGGGACCGACAACACAGGTAGGTGGAGTGACGGCATTCTGCAAAGTGAGTTCAGGGAGTTAGAAGCTAAGTTAAAGAACAGAGCCTCCAGGGTTGTAATCTCAGATTGCTACCCATGCCACATGCTGGTGAGGCCAGAAAAAGGACAATCATGCAGTTTAACTCTGGTTAAGGAGATGGTGCAGGAGAGAGGCTTTTTGGATCATTGGGAAGTGGGACCTGTACAGAAGGGACGGCTTGCACCTGAACCAGAGGGGGACTAAACTACAGTTGCTTGCAGGGTAATGCAAACCAGAATGCCAAAATAGATAGTGGAGTGGCTGTGGAGACAGATGTTGTTAAGACCCCAGACAAAGTCAGGAATTGGAAGGTTCAGCAGGGTGGGACTAATGTGCTGAGCCGCATAACTTTCAACACAAGGAGGTTTGTAGGAAAGGCACATGTGCTCAGTTCATGGATCAGCACGTGGAATTATGACATTGAAGCCAATAGTGAGACTCGGTTACAGAAGAGGCAGGACTGGCAGCTCAAAGTTCTGGGGTTTCCTGTTTTAGATGTGATAGAGTGGGAGGGATTAAGGGGGAAGGGTGACATTAGTAGCCAAGGAAAATGTCATGGCAGTGCTTAGTCATGACAACTATGGATAGAACTGAGGAAGAAGGAAAGTATGACCAAGTTAAAGGGGTTATATTATAGATCATCCAGCAGTCCGCAGGATTTAGAGGAGCAAATTTGTAGAGAGATCACTGACTGTTGCAAGAAACATAAGGTGATTTTAACTTTCACATATTGACTGTGAATCCCATACTGTAAAAGGACTGGATGGAAAAGAGTTTGTCAAATGTGTTCAGGAATGTTTTTTTAATCAGTGCAGAGAAGTCCCAACTAGAGAGAGTGCAATACTAGATCTCCCATTAGGGAATGAGACAGGGCAGATGACAGAAGTTTGTGTAGGAAACACTTTGTATCTAGTAATCATAATGCCATTAGTTTCAAGGTAATTATGGAAAAGGGTACATCTAGTCCTTGGGTTGAGATTCTAAATTGGAGAAAGGCCAATTTTGATGGCGTCAGAGAGGATGTGGCAAGTGTGAATTGGGACTGTTTGTTTTCTGACAAAGGAGTACTTGGTAAGTGGGAGGTCTCTGAAAGTGAACTTTTGAGAGTATAGAATTTCAATGTTTCTGTCAGAATAAAAAGGCAAAAATAACAGGTTCAGGGAAACTTGGTTTCCAAGAGATATTGAGACCCCAGTTTAAAAAAAGGAGGTGCATAACAGGTATAAGCAGATAGAAATAAATGAGATATTTGAGGAGTACAAGAAATGCAAGAGAACACTTCAGAAGGAAATCAGGAGGGCCAAAAGGCATGAGATTGCTCTAATGGACAAGGTGAAGGAGAATCCTTAGGGTTTCTACAAATAGGTTAAGAGCAAAAGGATAGCAAGGGAAAAATTGGTCCTCTGGAAGATCAGAGTGGTAATCTGCATGGAGATGAAAGAGATGGGGGAGACATAAAATGGATTTTTTGCATATCTATTTACTCAGGAGACGGACACAGAATCTATAGAAGTGAGGCAAAGCAGCAAGGTTTTGGACCCTGCACAGATTACAGAGGAGGAGGTGTTTGCTGTCTTGAGGGAAATCAGAGTGGATAGATCCCCAGGGCCTGACAAGATGTTCCCTCAGACCCCGTGACAGGTTAATTCAGAAATTACAGGATCTGTAGCAGAGATACTGAAATCATCCTTCGTGACAGGTGAGGTACCATAGGATTGGACGGTAGCTAATGTTATTCAGTTGTTTAAGAAAGGCTCTCAGAATAAGCCAGGAAATTATAGGCCAGTGAGCCTGACATCAGTAGTGGGTAAGTTATTGGAAGGTATTCTAAGGTATTCTAAGGGACTGACTTTATGAGTATTTGGATAGACAGGGACTGATTAGAGATAGTCAACTTGGCTTTGTACATGGTAGGTCATGTCTAATCAATATTATAAAGGGTTTTTGAGGAAGTTACCAGGAAAATTGATGAAGGCAAGGTAGTGGATGTTGTCTAAATGGACTTCAGCAAGTCCTTTGACAAGGTATCACATAGCAGGTTGGTCAAGAAGGTTCAGTCACTTGGCATTTAAGATGAGGCAGTAAATTGGTTAAGACATTGGCTTTGCAGGAGAAAACAGAGAGTGGAAGCAGATGGCTGCCTCTATGACTGGAGGTCTGTGACTAGTGGTGTGCCGCATGGATTGGTGCTGAGTCCATTATTGTTTGTCATCTATATTAACGATATGGATGATAATGTGTTTAACTGGATCAGCAAATTTGCAGCTGACACCAAGATTGGAGGTGTAGTGGACAGTGAGAAAGACTAGGAAAGCTTGCAGCGGGATCCTGACCAGCTAAAAAAATGAGCTGAAAAATGGCAGATGGAATTTAATGCAGACAAGAGTGAGGTGTTGCACTTTGGGAGGACCAGCCAGGGTGGGTCTTAAGCGGTGAGCGATAAGGCACAGAGGATTACTGTAGAACAGAGTGATCTGTGAATACAGGTCCATAATTCCTTGAAAGTGGCATCACAAGTAGATAGGGTCATGAAGAATTTTTTTGGTACACTGGCCTTCATAAATCAATATATTGAGTATATGAGTTGGGATGTTATGTTTAAATTATGAGGTCATGGGTTATGAGAGAAAGATGAAATGTTTAAGGGAAATTTCTTTTCTCCGAGGGTAGTGAGAGTATGGAATGAACTGCCAGCTCAAGTGGTGGATACGGGTTTGATTTCAACATTTAAGTAACATTTGGATAGTTACATGGACGGAGGGCTATGATCTGTTGCAGGTTAATGGAACTAGGCAAATTAATAGTTTGGCATGAACTAGATGGGCAGAAGGGCGTGTTTCTATGCTGTAGTGTTCTATGACTGTGACAAGTCATGTTCCACAGGCGGCAGAGTTGGGACCTCTTCTTTTTGCATTACTTGACGGAATTGATTGCTTTTTTGGCCAATTTTGCAGATGATAAAAAGGTAGGTGGAGGGGCAAGTAGTTTGAAGAAGCAGGAAGTTGGCAGAAAGACTTAGCCAAAATAGTAAAATAGCCAAAGAAGTGGCAAATGGAATAGACTGTAGGCCATGAACTTTGGCAGAAGGAATAAAGGCAAAGACTATTTTCTAAATGGGATGAAATTTCAAAAATCAGAAATTCAACTTCAGTTCAAAAATTTATTATCAAGGTACATTTATGTCACAAAATACAATCCTGAGATTCATTTTCTTGTGGGCGTACTTAGTAAATCCAAGAAACATAAAAAAATCAATGAAAGACTGGACCCAAAAGGACAGACAGACAAGCAATGTGCAAAAGACAACGAACTGTGCAAATACAAATGAAGAAAAAGGAATAATAATAATAATAAATAAACAATAAATATCAAGAACATGAGATGAAGAGTCCTTGAAAGTTTGTCACAAATTGTGGGAACAGTTTAGTGACGGGGCAAGAGAAGTTATCCCCTCTGGTTCAACAGCCTAATGGTTAAGGGATTAGAACTTTTCTTAAACCTGGAGTGTAGGTCCTGTACCTTCTTCCTGTTGGCAGCAGTGAGAAGACAGCATGGTCTGGTGGCGGAAGTCCTTGATGATAGACTTTCTCATGTCTTGATGATGGATGATGTTTTCCATTTACAGCGCTCAGTGTAGATTTGCTCAATGGTGGAGAGAGCTTTACCCATGATAAAGTGGGCCATATCCCCATCTTTTTGTAGGACCAATGGTCTCAACTCCATTCAATCCCCCTTTGCTCAGTCCCTACAACTGTGACATGTTACATGTTCCCGACCTCACCAATTTTCAACTCCCTGGCCCTGACAGTCTTATTTTCACTATGGTGGTCCAGAACCTTTCCCCCATCAAGAAGGTCTTAAATCCGTCCGCTTCTTTCTCAACAAAAGAACAAACCAGTTCCCCTCCATCATCACCCTCCTCTATATGGCAGAAATGGTTCTCAACCACAACAAATTCTCCTTCACCTCCTCCAACTTTCTCCAGGCTACCCACTTGGTCCCCAGCTATGCCTGCCTTTTGTTGTCCATGTTCCAAGCCTTCACTGGTAATGCTCCCTAATTCTTCTCCCACTACACTGACAAATAAATTGGTCTGCTTCATGCACCCATTCATCATCTTTGCCTCTAGCTTCCAGTTTGCCCTTAAATTCATTTGGTTCATGTCTGACACCCCCCTCCCCTTTCTCGATCTCTCTGTCTGCATTTCTGGAGAAAAACTGTCTACCGACATTTTTTGTAAACTTAGCAATATCGACAGCTATCTTAACTACCCACCCTGTCATCAGTAAAAATGCTATTCCCTTTTCTCAGTTCCTTCATCTCTGCTGCATCTGTTCCCAGGATGTGGGTTTCCTTTCCACAACATCAGAGATGTCCTCCTATTCAATGAATGAGGTTTTCCTCCACCACTGAATCATTCACATCTCTTATTTTACCCGGACATCTGCACTCACCCCATCTTTCCACTGCCTTTAACAGGGGTACGAGTTCCTCGTCCTTACTTACCACCCATGAGTCTCCTCATCCAACACATCACTCTCTGCAACTTCCACCATCTTCAACACAATCCTACCACCAAGTACATCTTTACTTCCCGCCCCCCCCCCCCCCCCCACACCCAGCATCACTCTCCGCTTTCTACAGGGATTCCTCCCTTTGTGATTTCCTTGTTCAGCTGTCCCTCCTGGCACTTACCACAGCAAGCAGTCAAAGTGTGACACCTCTTTCCTCACCTCCATTCAGGGACCCAAACAGTCCTTTCAGGTGAGACAAAACTTCGCCTGAGAACCTGGTTATTGTATGTGGTGCTTCCATTGTTTTTGCCACAATGGGAGCATTAGTGAGACCTGTCGTGAAATGGAAGACCGGTTTGTCAAGTACCTCTGACCCATCCACCAAATGTGGAATTTCCCAGTGGCCAACCATCTTGATTTCTATTCTATTCCTGTTCCAACATGTTGGTCCATGGGCTCCTCTTTTGCCATGATGAGGCCACTCTGAGGGTGGAGGAGCAGCACCTCATTTTCCTTTTGGATAGCCTCCAAACTGATGGCATGAATATTGATTTCTCCTTCCAGTAAAAAAATCTCCCCTCCCCTTCTCTATTCTTCTATTCCCCACTTTGGCTTCTTACCCCTTTTCTTTTGCCTATCACTCCTTCCTGGTGCCCATCCTACTTCCCTTTCACCCACGGTCCACTCCCTCTCCTATCAGATTCCTTTCTCTCCAGCCCTTTACCTTTCCCACCCACCTGGCTTCACCTATCACATTTTACCTGTCCTCCTTCCCCTCTTCCCACATTTTTACTGTTCCCTTCCATTCATGAAGAAGAGTCTCAGGTCAAAATGTCGACTGTTTCCATGCATGTTGCCTGACCAGCTCAGTTCCTCCAGCATTTTGTCTGTGTTGCTTTGGATTTCCACTTACAGAATCTCGTGTTTACTTTTTGTAGGATTTTCTATTCAAGAGCATTAGTGTTTCCATATCACGCCATGATGCAATCAGACAATATCTACACTTTCCACCACACAGAGATGTTGATTTATCACCACCTTTAATTTGGCCAATAACAGTGGTGGTGTTGGCAAATTTGAATATGAGCTGTGTTTAGCCTCACAGTCATAAGTACAAAGTGAGTTGAGTAGCAGGCTAAGCACATAGCCTTGTTATACACAAGGCTGTGCTGATGAAAATTGTGGAGGAGATATTGCCAATTCTAACTGACTGGGGTCCGAAAGTGAGGACACTGAGGATCCAATTGCACAAGTAGGTATTGCAGCCAAGATTTTGAAGCTTACTCATTAATTTTGAGAAGATGACAGTGTGGAATGCCGAGCTGTAGTCGATGAAAAGCATTCTGATGTATGCATCTTTGTTGTCTAGATGTTCCAGAGGTTGACTGCAAAGCCAATGAGATGGCATCTGCTGTTAACGGTAGGCAAAATGGAGCAGATGTAAGTCCCATCTCAGGTAGGATATGATACGTTTCATCATCAACCTCTTAAAGCACTTTATTACAGTGGATGTAACTATTATTGGACGGTAGTCATTGAGGCAGGTTACTATGTTCTTCTTCGGCACTGGTATAATTGAAGTCTGCTTGAAGCAGGTGAGTACCTCAGTCTGCTGAAGTGAGAGTTTAAAGATCTCAGTGAATACTCCAGCCAGTTGATTAGTACAGCTCTTTAGTACTTGGCCAGGATGGGCCAGATGCTTTCTGTGGGCTCACCCTCTGAAAGGATGGTCTCACATTGGTTTAAGAGACTGAAATCACAGGATCATCAAGAGCTGAGGGAGTTTGTGAAGGTTCCTCCATGTTTTGACTGTCGAAGTATGTGTAGAAAGCATTGAGCTCACCTGGGAGCAAAGCCTCGTTGTCACCTATGTCGCTTGGTTTCACTTTGTAACAGGTAATGGCATTTAAGCCTGCCACAGCTGTCAAAGGGACTTGGGAGTCTTCATTCACGATTTCTTAAAGGTTACCTTGCAGGTTGGGTTGCTGGTCAAATACAATGTTAACATTCATTTTGAGAGCACAAGAATATAAGAGCAAGAATGTTATGCTGAGGCTTTATAAGACATTGGTCAGACTGTACTTGAAATATTGTGAGCAGTTATGGGCCCCTTATCTAAGAAAAGATGTGCAGGCATTGGAGAGGGTCCAGGAGGTTCACAAATGATTCTGGGAATGAAAGGGTTAATGTTTGAGGAGCATTTGATAGCGCTGGGCCTGTACTTGTTGGAGTTCAGAAGAGGGGGGGGGGGGGGGTGAAATTTCACTGAAACCTGTTGAATATTGAAAGGCCAAGATAGAGTGGATATGGAGAGTATGTTTTCTATAGTGGGGGAGTCAAGGACCAGAGGGCACAGCCTCAGAACAAAGGGATGTCCACTTTGAAAAGAGATGAGGAAGAAGTTCTTTAGCCAGAGGGTGGTTAACCTGTGGAATTCATTGCCACAGACTATGGAGCCTAAGGTCATTGGATATATTTAAAGCGGAGATTTGATAGGTTCTTGATTAGTCAGGGCATTAAAAGTTATGGGGAGAGGGCAGGAAAATCGGGTTGAAAAGGATAATACATCAGCCGTGATGGAATGGCTGAGCAGACTTGATGGACTGAATGGCCTAAATCTGCTCCATTGTTTTACGGTCCTATAGCGCAAATCTCATCATTTCAGAGAGTAGGAAAAGGCCAAAATCCCCCAGGGAGCTTTCTGCTGATGAGTGAATGTGCTGGTGCCATTTTCGTGGTGCATGCGCATATGGCACAGGAATTTAACAAAGATACTACTTGAGAGAAAAAGCAAACAGAATTTCAAAAATTAGTCAGAGGACAGGGAAAATTTTTAGTATTCAGTAAAGGATAACTTAAAAAGAGAAGATAAAGTATTAGTGAAAACGAACAAGTAAGTAAAAATGGAAAAACTTTGATGAGTACAGTATATAAAGAGTAGCTAAAGCAACATTTGTGTCTTACAGAATGAGTTAGAGAATTAATAATGGGAAGAAATAGCAAAGAATATAAAATAATTATTTTGCATTGTTCTTCATGATGAAAGACATTGAAAAAACAGTAATTATTTATAATCAAGAGGCTATAACGAGGTAGGAACAAAGCCAACTCGTCACTGGAGATAAAGGCAATCTAATAGGACTAAAGACCAATAAGTTCCCAGGACCCAATGTCCTAGATCCTAGGATCTCAAAGGAGGTGGTCCCTAAAATAAAATATTGTGGGTGCATTGGTTGTAACTCTGAAGAACCAGAACTAGAATTGGGGCCTCAATTATCTACTATCTCTATTAATGGCTTGGATCAGCACATGAAATTATGAATGAGCATGTTGTTGTCAAGTTCACTGATGATGCAAAGATAGATGGATTTGAGAAAGACAGAAAGACTACACGAAGGAATAAAGCACATTTAGCTGACAACATCATATTTAGGTCAACAGCAAGAGGATTAGTTTTACTGATTTAGCATTTTCCATCTATTACAAATTGTTGTTTGGCTGAACTTGTCTGGTTTGGGTCCCTATACTCTCGGATTCAGTTATACAGGATGCAGCCAAAATTCTCAGTACGAGAAGACTTGAGAGAAAAGGCAGATAGATCAGCCATGATCTTATTGAATGGCAGAACAGGCTCGATGGGCCGGATGGTCTACTCCTGCTCCTATTTCTTATGTTCTTATGATGAGGATAGTAGATATATGAAACGAACTGCTAGAAGAGACAGTAGAGGCAAATACAATTGCATGTTTAAAGATGTTTGGACAAGCACATGGATAGGGAAGGCTTAAAATAGTGATCGCCAACCCGTCGATTGCGATCGACTGGTTGATCTTTGAGACTTTCCCAGTAGATCCCGAAAATAATGAAAAATAAATACATGAATTCTGTTGAGAGATTGTTTCCGGGTTGCGGGGTTTTAGTTCCATTATTTCTGCCCGGTGCGTATGTGTAGCTCCCCTGTCACGCACTACACAGTGTACTTCAGTGGTTCCCAACCACCGGGCCACAAGGAAACGATGATTTGGCGATATGAAATGATATGAGTCAGCTGCACCTTTCCTCATTCCCTGTCACGCCCACTGTTGAACTTGAATGCAGAAGAGGTCATCAGTCGCCTAAACGCAGTGACACCCTCGCGCCAGGGTTGGCCTTGGGTAACCGGCTGCCTCACACGGCCGGCGGGAAGTGCCGTTGCTACTGGCTTGGAGCGCGGACAGATGGGTGCTGCCTCGAAACCTGTTTAGCACACCAAATGTTCGTGGGGAACCCGATGCTAAAATATTCACAGACGACCTCAGGGTTTCATAAGTAGCAGAGTAGCTACCTCGCTGTGATCTACTGAAACAAACTTTTGTCGGCCAATCGCACTTCTCACTCGGTCGCTCTCCCCAGACTGCGACCGCCGCGGCCCTGGGACGGGGACCTCCAGCCCTTACTTTGTCCTCTCACCCCACCCACGACCAGCCGCACCTGGCCAAGGCGTCTGGCAGCGGGTGGGCGGGAGGCTGGAGTTCAGGCCCGGAGGCTGTCTAATGAGACAATGAAACCCTCAAAACTGCTTTGGCACCTTGAGTCCAATTATCCTGCACTTATAAAGACAAACCCATTGAGTTTTTAGAGCGGAAAAAACGTGAGCAAGCGGGACAGAAGCTAAGGGCTGAGAGCCACATAAACTAAATTGCGGAATAGACTGGACATAAGGAACCTGCTATGAGTATCACTATATTCCGGTCGTGTTTAACACCCCCGCCCCCCCCACCACCCGTCGGCCAGTCTGCAAGAATATTGTCAATATGATACCGGTACGTGGTGCAAAAAAGGGTGGCAACCCCTGGTGTACACATATTATTTCTACGTCCGGGTTGCGGGGTTTTACTTCCGGTCTTTTCTGCCCAGTGCGCATGCGTGTGACTAAACAATTTTTAACTCCATGAATATCTGAGAACAATTCCACCCTATCCAATCTCTCCTTAAAATTAAAGCCCTCCATTCCAGGCAACATCCTGTGAGTCTTTTCCACACTCTCTCTACTGCCACCAGAATGTGGTGACCAGAACTGCATACAATATTCCAACTGTGGCCTAACTAATTTCATGCACAGCAGCAGCAACATGATGTCCCAGCTCGTATATTCATTCCTCAGATTGGCTGTTCAGAAAGGAACATAATTCTCCAGCTGAGGCCTAACTAGTATTCTGTAAAGGTTTTGCCTTTCCTTGCTTTACCACACTGTGTTTTACTTAAAGCTGTGTTAACACCACACACAAAATTCTGGAGGAATTCAGCTGGTCAGGCAGCATTCTTGAAAATGAATAGACAGTCTGTGGCGACCCACTTCCCAGCGCACTCAAACCGGCTCACAAAGTGGCGCATGCCGGTATTGAGGCTGGTCCCAAAGAGGGCGCCAAGCCTGCTTCACAAGCAAGGGGAAAAGCCTGCGCGCGGGACGGGACTGTGAATACTTTAAAGCAAGGCCACGAAGTTTGAATAAACCTCTTTCGCAACTGCAGCTCACCGACTACATGTTGTTATTTCAGCGCTGCGTGTAGCACACCGCTACAAGTCAATGTTTTGGGCTGAGACCCTTCATCAGGACTGGGGAGAAGGGGGAAAGAAGCCAGAATAAGAAGGTGGGATGAGGGGGGATGAACTAAGAAGTTTACTTCATGAAGTAAGAACATTAACAGATTTTTTGATAAAGGTCAACTGTCAAACTTTCCTTCTTGTGAAACAATGCAGTGAGACTTTGTCCCACTGAATCTCTATGCAAATACAGATGCTGCTTGGTGCTTTTCCCGTTTGATGTTATTGGTCTAATATCTCAGCAATATTTAACAATCACTTGTTAGCCATCCATTGAAGGAGCATTGTAGTGATGGATACTTTAGCTTACATTGAAGCCTGTAGAATGTGGGGTAGAAGATATACACGTCATTTCCAGCAGAAGAAATTTAAGAGAAACTGCTTTTTTTTAAGCTTCCGACCATGTCTGCCAACTCTCCAGGGAATTTTGCAGGGCTGCAAGGGACAAAGTTTCAATTTCAAAGACTTCAGTCATGTGAAATTTAAATTAATGTCACATACTACTACTCTATTTTATCTCAACAGTTAAAGAAATAGCGTTGATACAGTACAAACTCAACTGGGCAATAAATCCCTTCTAGGAACCAAATCTATGCAAATGGATTTCAAAAACATTTCTATTCACTCAGCATCACTCATCTTGTTCTTTTAGGTTTCTCAAAACTGGCAAGAAATCTGGAGGCCTGCAGTTCATTTATTTTAAAGCTCAGGGCTTCTACTGTAAGTGATTAATACAAAACACACTGGAATGACTGCCCTGGAATCATGATCTGCTTAAACTGAAACCAAAGCCAAACTGTGGTCCTGTAAAATACCTGGGTCAGGAAGCATCTTCAAGCACTGTGAATGTTTCAGGTTGCTGATCTCTGTTAGAACCATGTCAGCCTGAATGGCATAGTTTTGCCTGCATTTTCAGTTTGATTTCTCATTTGCTGGTTTGTTTCATTAACTGCTTTGCAAAATATTAATCACTGCCTACACATGGAGAGTATGTTTCCAATAGACTAGGATGGTGTTCAATGAAAGTATATTCCAGTTACAAGCAAGGACAGTAAGGATGCGGAGAGCCAGCCATGGATAACTAAGGAAATAAAGGAAGGCATCAAACTAAAACCTCGTGCATACAGGCTCGTGACTACCAATAGTTGTGGGAAACTGGAAGATTGGGAAAACTTTAAAAAGCAACAAAGAACCACTAAGTGAGCAATAAAGAAAGGGAAGCTCAATTATGAAAATAAACTTGCACAAAATATAAAAATGGATAGTAAAAGTTTTTATAATTATATAAAGCAAAGAAGGGTGGCTAAAGTGACCACAGGTCCCTTGGAGGACAAGAAGGAGGAATTGATATTGGGTAATGAGGAAATGGCAGAGGCTTTGAATGACTATTCTGTGTCAGTCTTCATGGTGGAGGACACATCTAATATGCCGATGAGAGATGATATGGATGCGATGGGGGGTGAGAACCTCAATACAATAGCTATCACTAAAGAGGTAGTGCTGAGCAAACTTGTGGGCCTGAAGATAGACAAGCCCCTTAGTCCTGATGGAATGTATCCCAGGGTACGAAAAGAAATGGCAGAAGTTATAGCAGAGGCTTTGGTGAAAATTTACCAAAATTCTCTGGACTCTGGTCCTGGCAGATTGGAAGAAGGCAAATGTGACACCACTGTTTAAAAAAGGATGTAGGCAGAAGGCAGGTAACTATAGGCCAGTTAGTTTAACACCCGTAGTTGGGAAAATGCTTGAAGCTATCAATAAAGAAGAAATAGTGAGGCATCTGGAAAGAAATGGATCCATCAGGCAGATGCAGGTCCTGTTTCACAAACTTACTGGAGTTCTTGGAGGATATAATGAGCACAGTGGATAGAGGGGAACAGATGGACGCTATTTATTTGAATTTTCAGAAAGCGTTCGATAAGGTGCCGCATAGAAGATAACGATGAAAAGAGTTGGGGGTGATGTATTAGCATGTATAGAGGATTGGTTAACCAACAGAAAGCTGAGAGTTGGGATACATGGGTGTTACTCTAGTTGGCAATCAGTGGTGAGCGGTGTGCTGCAGGGTTGGTGCTGGGCCGGCAACTGTTCATGATATACATTAATGATCTGGAAGAGGAGACCATGTGTAGTGTATCTAAGTTTGCTGATGACACTAAATTGAGTGGAAAAGCAAATTGTGCAGAAGATACGGAGAGTCTGCAGAGAGATAAAGATAGGTTAAGTGAATGGGCAAGGGTCTGGCAGATGGAGTAAAATGTTGGTAAATGTGAGGTCATCCACTTTGGAAAGAAAAATGGAAGATCAGATTATTATTTAAATGGTAAAAGATTGCAGCATGCTGCTGTGCAGAAAGACTTGGGAGTGCTTGTGCATGAATTGCAAAAGTTTGGCTTGAAGGTATAGCAGGCTATCAAGAAGGTAAATGGAATGTTGGCCTTCATTGCTAGTGAGATTGAATTTAAGAGCAGGGAAGTTATGCTGCAACTGTACAGGACACTGGTGAGGCTGCACCTTGAGTACTGTGTGCATTTCTGGTCTCCTTACTTGAGGAAGGATATACTAGCTTTGGAGGTGTTGCAGAGAAGTTGATTCCAGAATTGAGGGGTTAGACTATGAGGATAGATTGAGTCGTCTGGGACTGCACTTGCTGAAATTTAGAAGAATGAGAGGAGATCTTATAGAAACATATGAAATTATGAAAGGGATCGGTAAGATTGAGACAGGAAAGTTGTTTCCATTGGTAGGTGAGACTAGAACTCGGGGACATAGCCTCAAGATTCAGGAAAGTAAATTTAGGATGGAGTGGTGAATCTGTGGAATTCTCTGGCCAATAGAGGCTACTTTAGTAAATATATTTTAGACAAGGTTGGACAGGTTTTAGGACGGGGGTTTCTAACCTCTTTTATGTCATTAACCAAAGGGTCCATGGACTCTAATTTAGGAACCAGAGGGCACAGCCTCAGTATACCTGGAATTTCTTTAGCCAGAGTGTTGTGAATCTATGGAATTCATTGCCACAGACAGCTGTGGAGGCCAAGTCATTGTGTATATTTAAAGTGGAGGTTGATAGGTTTTTTGATTAATAAGGGTGTCAAAGGTTATGAGAAAAAGGGGCTAGAGGGAAAATAAATCAGTCATGAGCAGACTTGATGGGCCAAATGATCTAATTCTACTCCTAAGTGTTATGGTCTTGCAACTACGCAAGGAACAGAATTCAATGAGAATGCCAGCTCCATCCTGCTCTGACTCTACGGTATATTTGTCAATGCCAAAGCCAGCAAAATCATCAAGACTTCACCTTCAAGATGGCCTGCTTGTGGATTTCACGTTTTTTGTCGTCTTCTTTCCTGGCCATGACCGACGCCATTCGCCTCTCTTCTTCCTACAAAATAATCAAACAAGTTATCAGCCACTGCTTACTATCAACAGCAGCAAGTCAATGAGCTGTTCAAAAATTATAAAAGCATATAATTATGTCATCAGTGTGATGAGACAAAAACACTATTAGAAATAAATACTTGACATACAAAATAAAATTATTAACTGTTTCCATTAATGCTGCTGAATCCATTGACTGCTTCCAGCAGGTTCTTTTTCAACTTCAGATTTTCAGCATCTGTAGTTTATTTGTTTTCAATTATTCTATATTCAGTTCTTTAAGGTTGTCATAGCCAGTGGAGGGAGCACAATAGTGGAGATAAGCTCCCACTACTTACTAAATGCTCCCAATGACATACATCTCAATGACGGACATCTCTGACAAACAAGTCCAACTCCTGGCCTTTGTGTGTGGCTTAGCTACTAAACCTGGTGGAACCGTTTTTACTGACAGAAGATGGGGTAAGGCAGGTTAATGCTGTCGTAAAACCAGTCACTTTGGGCAGATGGGGCTTGTCAGCCATAGTTGGCAGCTCATCTAGAAGTGTGGCACCAGAAGTAATCCAGAAATCACACATTAGAAGTCCTGGTCCTGATCTAGTTAAGCTTAAAATGCACTACAGTCTTGGAGATTGCTGTGCACAGCTGACCGCTTTTCTATATATCGATGCTGTTGTACTTTTTCAGTTTTCACATTTCTGCCAGCTTTGGTATCCCCAATTCAACCAAAGTGGGTCAGTATAACTGAATGTTCAATTCTGGAAGCATTGTTGTGAATTACAAATAGATTGACAACTCATTGACGGTTCCTGGCACACAGATCAACGAGTGCAGCCAGGAACTCACCGTGATTTTCTTCATGTCCAACTGTCGTAGCTGCACCATGTGTCGCAGAATCGTATGCTTGTACCATGACTCCTGAGCTATAGGATTGCCATCCAGGGTGACCTCAGAGAGCGAATAAGAGTCTGCCAGACAAGCAATGTTCTCAAATCTGGATTTTATAAAAACACTCAGTTAGAGAAGCTATTTCCCAAACAGCATTAATTAAGCAGATGGACGGACTAGTGAACTGATTAAAATAAGAAATGCATCAATGGTACAACCATCTCTGAAGGTCAGATACCATCTGAAATACAATTACTAAGCAATGGAAGTACAATTTTTCTGTTGTTACTAAATGCTGATATAAATGTGACAGCCACCCCAGTGTTAATCCTAGTCTACTGTGGTAGTTTGCAAACTGAAGATTCAATCTTATCACTTCTCACGTCCATATTGGAACCAGTGTCTTGCAGATGATTCAAATCAGCATCCAGCAAAGGTGCAACAATGGATCATAGATATGAGAAATTCTGTAAATGCTGGAAATCCGAATCAACAGACAGGTGCAACAGTCGCACAGCTGGTAGTACTGTTGTCGTAGAGCTCCAGCAACTCATTTCAATCCTGACTCCGAAACCACCTTTCTGAATTTAGCACCTTCTCCTCTGTCCATCCTGACCACTGGCACTGTCTGTCATAGAAACATAGAAAACCTACAGCACAATACAGGCCCTTCGGCCCACAAAGTTGTGCCAAACATGTCCCTACCTTAGAAATTACTAGGCTTACCTATAGCCCTCCATTTTTCTAAGCTCTATGTACCTATCCAAAAGTCTCTTAAAAGACTCTATCATATCCGCCTCCACCACTGCTGCCAGCAGCCCATTCCACGTACTCAGCACTCTCTGAGTAAAATACTTACCCCTGACATCTCCTCTGTACCTACTGCCCAGCACCTTAAACCTGAGTCCTCTTGTGGCAACCATTTCAGCCCTGGGAAAAAGCCTCTGACTATCCACATGATCAATGCCTCTCATCATCTTATACACTTCTATCAGGTCACCTCTCATCCTCCATCGCTCCAAGGAGAAAAGGCCAAGTTCACTCAATCTATTGTGGCGGCTCGCCCACTTGGCAAGCGAACCAGCTGATGCACCATCAATAACTCACGCTGAGACTTAGGAAGTGAGATATCGGCTTTTATTGACTGAAGAACAACACTACATCCTGGGAAAATGAGGGAGAGCAGCAGACCACAGTCGCCTTTATACAGGGGTCTGTGGGAGGAGCCACAGGAGCAGTCAGACAGGTATATCTAGTTCACCACACCAGCTCTAGCAGTTGCGGGCGAGTCCTCAGCCAGCAGCAGCCGAGAGGGCTCTGAGTGCAGGGCAGACCTCAGCCCAGAAGCCAACGTCACTTCTGCCCCGCAAAGAGCGGGGGATGCTGGGAGCAGGCACTTAAGTGCATGCTGATTGAAACAGTTCAACCAGACCCTGCTCGACTCAGTGTGTTGTTTTCACTCGCTGCGTATCAGCGCAACTACATTGGTGATCCTGACGGTCCAACGGCATTCGGACCCAGCATGAACGACTCGGCTCTGCAGAATGCAGTTTCCCTTAAACTGCCAACCTTCTGGAACACTCAACTCCTGGTCTGGTTTGAGCAAGCAGAGGCCCAGTTCCAGATCAGGCAAATTGTCTCAGACACCACCAAGTATTACTATGTGGTGGGCGCCCTCGACCAGGAGACAGCAGACCACGTTATTGACTTTCTGCATCAGCCCCCGGCAACGGACAGGTACGAGGCACTCAAGGCCCTGTTAATCCGCACATTTGGCCTCTCTTGCCGTGAATGGTCCACACGGTTACTGCACATGGATGGCCTGGGCGACCGCGCGCCATCAGCCCTGATGAGCGACATGCTAGCACTGGCAGACGGCCATAAGCCTTGCCTCCTTTTTGAACAGATCTTCTTGGAGCAAATGCTTGAAGACATCTGCCTCCTGCTAGCAGATGAAGACTTCGGAGACCCGCGCAGGGTGGCTGCCTGCACGGACGTGCTTTGGAGCACCAAACAAAATGGCGGTACCACCATCAAAATTAATGCTGTGGCATGGCCAAAAGCCCAGCCCTCCCATGCCCCAGCAGTGGAGCAAGTAACACCCACACCAAGGAGTGGCACCACTTCTGAGTCTTGGTGTTTTTATCATCAAAGGTGGGGTTCTGGGGCCCGCCGCTGCCAACTGCCATGCTCATTCTAGGGAAACGTCAGGACCAGCTGTCGCTGATGGTTACGGCGGCTGGTCACCATGATAGCCTCCTCTATGTTTGAGACAAGCACTCCGGGTGCAGATTCCTGGTGGACACAGGGGCGGAAATCAGTGTCCTACCCCCCTCGAGCCACGATACCCGAACTAGAACAGGACCGGAACTTAAGATAGCCAACAGCAGCACCATCCGCACCTATGGCACAAGAACCATCCCCTTACAGTTCGGTTCCAGCCACTTTACATGGACATTTACGCTGGCTGAAGTATCACGGCCATTGATGGGTGCAGACTCCCTCTGCGCGCACTGCTTGCTCGTGGATTTGAAGGGACGTCGACTGGTCGACGCGAAGACGTTCCAGACCTTCTCCCTTGATGAGGCCAGGTTACCGGTCCCGTACCTGGACTCCATCATGTATTCCGACAATGAGTTCGCCAGAGTGTTATCGGAGTTCCCATCTATCATCACGCTGCAGTTTTCCTCAACAGACCCCAAGCACGGCGTGATGCACCACATCCCCACACAGTGACCTCCCCTCTATGTCCAGGCCCGCAGGCTACCGCCCGACAAGATCCGCCTCGCGAAAGAGGATTTCAAGAAGATGGAGGAGATGGGGATTGTGTGGCGTTCCGACAGCTCGTGGGCCTTCCCACTCCATATGGTGCCCAGGTCCGCGAGAGGGTGGAGACCGTGTGGCAAATATAGGAGGCTGAATGATGCCACCACGACCGATCGCTATCCGGTACCGCACATCCAGGATTTTATGGCCAACCTGCATGGGGTGTGCATCTTTTCGAAGACGGTCCTCATTACCCCCGTTGGCCTGTTTAAGTTCCTCAGGATGCCGTTTGGGCTCAAAAACGCGGCGCAGACATTCCAGCGTCTGATGGATGCAGTAGGGCGAGATCTGGACTTTCTGTTCATCTACCTGGATGACATACTTATCGCTAGCAACTCCCGCCAGGGACATCTAGCACATTTACACCTGCTCTGCCGCCGCCTAAGTGACTACGGCCTGGCTATCAACCCCACCAAGTGCCAGTTCAGCCTACCCGCCATCGACTTCTTGGGACACCGGATCAACCGCCATGGAGCTGTGCCTCTGCCGGCAACAGTTGAAGCCATCCGCCAATTCGCCAGACCCAGCACTGTTAAAGGCCTGCAGGAATTTGTTGGGATGGTTAACTTTTACCACCATTTCCTGCCCTCAGTGGCCCAGATCATGCAGCCCCTTTTTGGCTTGATGTCCAGCAAGGCCAAAGAGGTCACCTGGACAGAGGAGGCGACGGCGGCTTTCAAACAAGCCAAGAACATGCTGGCAAACGCCACCTCCTGGTCCACCTGATCGACGTCCCCACTGCCCTCACTGTGGATACCTCCGATGCGGCAGTTGGCAGCGTGCTTGAGCAGCTCATCGAAGGCCAGTGGAAGCCGTTCGCTTTTTTCAGCCGGCACCTTTGACCCCCGGAACTGAAGTACAGCACTTTCGACAGGAGCTGCTGGCCCTGTACCTTGCCATCCGGCACTTCAGGTATTTCCTGGAAGGGAGGGAATTCACAGTCTTCACAGACCACAAGCCCCTCACCTTTGTGTTTGCCAAAGTGTCGGACCCGTGGTCGGGCCGCCAGCAATGCCACCTGTCGCACATCTTGGGAGTTTACAACCACGATTAAGCACATCTCCAGGAAGAGCAACATGGTAGCCGATGTGCTGTCATGCACCTCCGTCCAATCAGGGCACTCTCTGTCTCCGGGGGTGGATTATGTGGCGTTAGCTCAGGCGCAACTACTGGACAGCGAGATTCCGGCGTACCGAACCTCAGTCTCAGGACTCCGCCTCGAAGACATACCCATTGGGCCCGAAGGTCATGAGCTCCTTTGCGAAGCGTCCACCGAGCAACCTCGGCCCATTGTCCTGACCGCTTGGAGGCGCCGTGTTTTTGACGCCTTGCACGGTTTAGCCCACCCTTCCATCCGGGCAACCATCCGGCTGATCGCAGACAGGTTTGTTTGGCACGGTCTACACAAGCAGGTCAGGCACTGGGTCAGGACATGCACGCACTGTCAAACCTCCAAAATCCAGAGGTACATGAGCACCCCACTGCAACCCTACCAGCCAACATGAGGCTGAGGTTTGAACATGTCCACGTGGATATCATCGGCCCACTGCCGGTTTCGAGAGGAGTGAGATACCTGTTCACCATGGTGGACAGGTTCACGAGGTAGCCGGAAGCTATCCCACTTGCTGACATGGCCACGGAGACATGCGCCAAAGCCCTGATTACCACCTGGGTGGCACGGTTCGGACTCCCAGCCCACGTCACTTCAGACAGGGGTGCGCAGTTCACATCGGCTTTGTGGTCTGCACTGGCACAACTCCTTGGAACCCAGCTCCACCGAACGACTGCTTACCACCTGCAGTGCAACGGCCTGGTGGAACGTTTCCACAGGCACCTGAAGTCAGCCCTGATGGCACGCCTCCGAGGGCCAGACTGGGTTGACGAACTCCCTTGGGTGCTGCTCGGCATCCGCACGGCACCCAAGGAGGACCTGGCCGTATCATCGGCTGAACTTGTTTACGGTGCCCTGCTCACAGTTCCCAGTGAGTTTGTGCCAGCACCCTGTGGCCAGGAGGACACACCTACAGCGGTTCTAACTAAACTCTGGGAGCGGCTTGGAACACTTGCCCCAGTCTCGACATCCCATCAGGGAACAACTCCCTCTTTTGTGCCCAAGGACCTACAACAGAGCAAGTATGTTTTTGTTCGCTGAGGTGCGCACAGACCACCCCTGCAGCGACCATACGAAGGACCCTACAAGGTGGTGCGCCATAATGGGAATGACCTGCGTTCTTGACATCGGCGGTCGTGAAGAGACTTTTACCATTGACCGTCTCAAACCGGCGCATCTGGACCTTGAACGCCGGGCTGCGGTGCCACCCCCACGACGACGAAGCCGGCCACCTAAAAGAACTGACAGTGTGCAGGCTGCGGACTCTGCACCTCCTAGCACCGGTTCGGGGGGGGGGGGGGTTTCATGTGGTGGCTCACCCACTCAGCAAGTGAACCGGCTCCAGCAGTTGCGGGCGAGTCTGCAGCCAGCAGCAGCCAAGAGGGCTCTGAGTGCAGGGCAGACGTCACTTCCGCCCCGCAAAGAGTGGGGGATGCTGGGAGTGGGCACTTAAGCGCACTTGATTGAAACAGTAAACAGTTCAACCACACCCTACTCGACTCAGTGTGCTGTTTTCACTGGCTGCATATCAGCGCGACTATACTATTCTCATAAGGTATGCTCCCCAACCCAGGCAACATTCTTGTAAATCTCCTCTGCACCCTTTCTATGGCTTCCACATCCTTCCTGTAGTGAGGCGACCAGAACTGAGCACAGTACTCCAAGTGGGGTCTGACCAGAGTCCTACATAGCTGTCTGAAGCTGGCACCTTCTCCTCTGTCCATCCTGACCTCTGGCACTGCCTGTCTGAATTTAGCACCTTCTCTGTCCATCTTCACCTCTAATACTGCCTGTCTGAAGCCAGCACCATCTCTTCTGTCCATCCTTATCTCTGACACTGCCTGTCCGAAGGTTCTCTTCTGCAGGTTCTGTACCAGTTTCATCCCAGAGTAAGATGTAAGAGGAAAGATTAACTAAAGCTATGGGTAATGTGGATGCCTTAGACAAAGAAAAAAATTATATTGGGGAACAATTGGCAGTACAATTAAACAATTACTTTGTCTATCTTCAACAAAGTCAAAGACAACAGTGGAAATCCAGAACAAATAAAAGAGCCTAAAGATAAATATATTAATATTGAAGAAATTAATAGGACCAGGAGATGATAATTCTCCAGGATGCAATTTGCATCCTGAGGCACTGAGGGAGAAAGTAACATAGATATTAGATGCACTGTTTAGATGCAAGTACATCAGTGCCTCAGAAAGCAGTTCTTCAATCATCAGTGCTTTGGACAACGAAGCTGTGTGTAATCCATACAGGTTTGCCAATTTGACAAATTTTGGTGGAAGAGCAAAGTGTGAAGAAGATTCAGTGAGGGTACATGGGGACGATCCTGAATATTCAGAGAGGGTTCATGGGGATGATCCTGAATATTCAGAGAGGGTTCATGGGGTCAATACTGAAGATTCAGAGAGAGTTTATTCGTTTGACACTGATGATGCAGAGAGGGTTCATGAGGATGATACTGAAGATTCAGAGAGGGGACATGGGGACAAGACTGAAGATTCAGAGAGGGTTCACTAGGACAACACTGAATATTCTGAGAGAGTTTATGGGTTTGACACTGCAGATCCAGAGAGGGCTCATGGGGATGACACTGAAGATTCAGAGAGGGTTCACGGGGATGACACTGAAGATTCAGAGAGGGTTCATGGGGACGACACTGAAATTTCAGAGAGGGTTCATGGGGATGACACTGAATATTGTGACGAGATCTGAAGGATTATTCTAAAGTGGACTGTTCCTTTAACAAGAGAGAAAGGGAGCGAACAGCTTGTGTGCTACTTCAGCAGCAGAGAGAGAGAGAAAGTCTGTGAGTTGCCTTGGAAACTGAAAGGCAGAGCTATATGATGGACAGCTCGTGTTCTGCACTAGGGAGATATATGCAAGGTCAGTCGACTTTTTAATTAGACACACAAGAGACACACGATGCCAGAGGCAAGGATGCCACTGGTGAGCTTTGTGTACCCACAACAAGGGTGGGGTTTTGCTCACAGTGTGGACAAAGGGGTGACCGGTGGGGAGCTATCGGTGTGTTTAACCCTGGTCTGGGTTGATAACTCCACCACAGAAGACTGCATCCTCTTTTTGTGGTCACAGTCAGTGACTATAAGCTTCGGGAGCGGGAGGATGACGTGGAGGATTGGCATCGACATTGGGAAAACAAACCAACTCTCTATCTCTCTCTCTCCAACTCTACTCAAATCAAATTCCAGAACTGAACTGATTACTTACTATACCACTGTAAGACTATATCACCTAACCACCTGTGCTGGGAAGCTTGGGAACTTTACTCACTTATATATGCATATACTTTGCTAACCTGTTTACCTTATCTTGTTTTATATTACTTTATTCACGTAGTTACTAATAAAATAGAGTTTATAACGGAAGACTCAGACTCCAGTTGTGTCCATTTCTGCTGGTTCTTTTTAACCCGTTACAGGGTACGTAACAATATTCAGAGAGGGTTCACGGTGATGACACTGAATATTCAGAGAGGATTCATGATGACAACACTGAAGATTCAGAGAGGGTTCACGGTGATGACATTGAACATTCAGAGAGGATTCACAGGGACAACACTGAAGATTCAAAGAGGATTCACGGGGATGACACTGAAGATTCAAAGAGGATTCATGGGGATGACACAGAATATTCAGAGATGGTTCACGGTGACGGAGAATCTCACCTGGTCCCTCAACACTAGCTCCATAGCAAAGAAAGCCCAGCAGCGTCTCTACTTTCTGCGAAGGCTGAGGAAAGTCCATCTCCCACCCCCCCATCCTCATCACATTCTACAGGGGTTGTATTGAGAGTATCCTGAGCAGCTGCATCACTGCCTGGTTCGGAAATTGCACCATCTTGGATCACAAGACCCTGCAGCAGATAGTGAGGTCAGCTGAGAAGATCATCGGGGTCTTTCTTCCCGCCATTATGGACATTTACAATACATGCTGCATCCACAAAGCAAACAGCTTTATGAAGGATCCCACGCACCCCTCATACAAACTCTTCTCCCTCCTGCCATCTGGGAAAAGGCACCGAAGCATTCGGGCTCTCACAACCAGACTATATAACAGTTTCTTCCCCCAGGCTATCAGACTCCTCAATACCCAGAGCCTGGGCTGACACCTTACTGCCCTATTGTCTTGTTTATTACTTATTGTAATGCCTGCACTGTTTTGTGCACTTTATGCAGTCCTGGGTAGGTCTGTAGTCTAGTGCAGTTTTTTAAAATCTGTGTTGTTTTTTACGTAGTTCAGTCTAGTTTTTGTACTGTGTCATGTAACACCATGGTCCTGAAAAAACGTTGTCTCATTTTTACTATGTACTGTACCAGCAGTTATGGTCGAAATGACAATAAAAAGTGACTTGACTTGATGACACTGAATATTCAGAGAGGATTCATGGGGATGACACTAAAGATTCAGAGAGGATTCACGGGGACGACAGTGAAGATTCAGAGGGGGTTCATAGGGATGACACTGAAGATCCAGAAAGGGTTCATGGGGACAACATTGAAGATTCAGTGATGTTTCACGGGGATGACCCTGAAGATTCAGAGAGGGTTCATGAGGACAACACTGAAGATTCAGAGAGGATTCACGGGGATGACAGTGAAGATTCAGAGAGGGTTCACAGGGACGACACTGAAGATTCAGAGAGGATTCACGGAGACAACAGTGAAGGTTCAGAGAGGGTTCACGGGACAACACTGAAGATTCAGAGAGGGTTCACGGGGATGACACTGAAGGTTCAGAGAGGGTTCACGGGGATGACACTGAAGATTCAGTGATGTTTCATGGGGACGACACTGAAGATTCAGAGAGGATTCACGGGGACGACACTGAAGATTCAGAGAGGATTCACGGGGACGACACTGAAGATTCAGTGATGTTTCACACGGACGACACTGAAGATTCAGAGAGGGTTCACGGGGGCAACACTGAGGATTCAGAGAGGGTTCATTGAGGCAACAGTAAAGTTTTAGAGAGGGTTCATGGGGACAACATTGAAGATTCAGTACCATTTTTTTTCCTGAGACAGAGAACAGGACTTCCTTCTTTATAAGCTTTTGTTGTATTAACTGACTCTTTACGGAAGATTCTAAAAATATGCTGAATTTTCTCACAAGTAAATAAAAGAAAAAAATAGGCAACTTCTCCTACACGTACAGGTTCAGGAGCAACTTCATTGTCTTAGTGGAATTCCATTCCTTTTGTAAAATTGAACAATTCTGTTCAGCTTACTGGACTACCATTCCCAAAAAATTTTGTTGATTAGTAAGGGTACCAAATATCACAGGGAGAGGGGAGGAGAACGGGGTTTAGAGGGATAGTAAATCAGCCACGAAGGAGTGATGGTGCAGATTTGATGGGCTGAATGGCCTAATCCTGCTCCTCTCTCTTATGGTCTTATGAAAATAGAGACACAGGTGTACAGGATGGTGAAAAAGGTGTCTAGTGCACTTGCCTTTCTCAGTCAGGACAATGAGGTGATAATTGAATTGAACAAACTATTTACAGTTGGCCCTACTTATCCGTGAGGGATTGGTTCCGGGACCCCTCGCGGATATCAAAAAATGTGGATGCTCAAGTCCCTTATTTAAACTGTCTCAATACAGTGGACCTTAGGACACAGCGGAACCCCAGACCTTATTTAACCTGTCTCAGTGCGGTGGACATTAGTACCTGGCGGTGGAGCTCTGAATCCGCAGTGATTCTGTTCATGAAAATAATCACGATCACCATTGAAAATAAAGTGGAAATAATAAAGCGATCAGAAGGAGGTGAAATGGCATCGGTCATTGGAAAAGCGTTAGGCTCCAGTCGGTCAACGATCGGAACAATTTTAAAGGATAAAGTGAGAAAGGCCCTGCCCTGATGAAAGCTACAATTATTACTAAGCAATGCAGTGGTTTAATTATTGGGTTTTGGGGATTTGGGTTTTTGATCCTCCACATCAACCAGGCACGGACGGAGAGCGCGCTCAGGAGCGATCTCTCACTAGATCGAACTAGAGAACTTCGGTTCCTGAGCCCGGCACTGAAATAAGCATTCTTAAGTGTTTTATATGCATAGAAAGGTAAAATATATACTATATACTAAGACAAACGTTTGACTAACTGACGTTAAACAATACCGGATGTACCTGTTCCGGCTTACTTGGTAAGAGAACTTCTGATTTTTTTTCGATCCCAATCCACGATAACCTACGCATATCCTCCTGTATACCTTAAATCATCTCTATATTACTTATAATACCTAAAACAATGTAAATGCTATGTAAAATAGTTGTTATACTGCATTGTTTAGGGAATAATGACAAGAAAAAAAGTCTGTACATGCTCGAACAACAAGTGCTGGAAGAGCACTTCCTGGTTTTCTTGCTTCGCAGTTGGTTGAATTTGCGCATGCGGAACTCGCGGATAAGGAGGGCCGACTGTATGTTATACTTGACAAGCGTATACAACTGCAGTCAGCAAAATGAGAGTGTGTTCATACTTGAACTGGTGTAAAAGATGCTGCCAATGTTGCAGAGAAACTGATGAAAGGAGGGACGGGACTGAGTCGAGATCTAGATTACAGTATAAACTACAATTAACTGTTTCCTTGAGCTGAAAGGTCTTTAGGACCAAAGATTCAAGGGACAAGATTTGTGTACATTTGAAAGATGGAACTGATTAGAGATAGCCAGCATTGTGTGAGGGGAATTCTGTCTCGAGAATCTGAGTTTTTTTTTAAAACAAAGAGATGGGCAAAAAGAAGCAGCTTACCAACATTTTTCACCTATAACAGTCGTGAACTCATAGTTTTTTTCCTCACTTTTACTCTCAAATCTATAATTTTTTAAATACTAAAACTTAGGCAATCAAATTTGAAATTTAAAGTATTATGTTCAGTTCTGGTCACTTAATTACAGGAAGAATTACGGAGAGAGCAGATAAGATTTCCCAGGATGCTGTCTGAATTAGAGAATGTGTCTTAATGAGGATAAATTGAATGAGACAGGGATTTACTTTTTGGATCAAAAGAGGATGAGAGACAACTCGATATACAGTAGGTGTACAATAGGAGGTATAGATAGGGCAACAGCAAGGGACTTCTTTCCCCTGGGTGGAAAAGGCTAACACAATAGGGCTAATATTAAGGTAATACACACAAAGTGCTGGAGGAGCTCAGCAAGTCAGTTAGCATCTATGGATGGGAATAAACAGTCAACGTTTTGGGTGAGACCCTTCATCAGTACTGGAAAAGAAGGGAGAAGGAGTCAAAATAAGAAGGTACAGGGAGGGGAGGAAGACGTACAAGGTTGATAGGTGAAACCAGGTGTGAAATAAAGAGCTAGGAAGTTGATTGGTGGAAGAGATAAAGGGCTGGAGGAGGAGGAATTTGATAGGAGAAGACAGAAGACCATGGAAGAAAAAGAAGTGGGAGGAGCACCAGAGAGAGGTGGTGGGCAGGTAAGAAGAGAAGGAGAGGGAAACAAAAATGGGAAATAGTGAAGGAAAGGGGGGGGGGGGGGTAATTACTGGAAGTTTGAGAAATCGATGTTTATGCCAACAGGTTGAAGACTACACAGACAGAATACAAGGTATTGTTCATCCAAACTGAGTGTTACCTCATTGTGGTAACAGAGGAGGCCACAGACTGACATGTCGGAATGAGAATGGGAAGTGGGTGTCTACTGGGAAATTCCACTTTTTGTGGCAGATGGAGCAAAGGTGTTTGACGAAGCAATCTCCCAATCTACGTCGGGTCTCTCCAATATTCAGGAAGTGGAAAGTGGTGGGGAGGAAAAGACCACAAGAACCCTAATCACACCAGGGATAGGGTTCCTCGTCCTCATCTACCACCCCACAAGCCTCTGCATCCAGTTTATAATTCTCTGTAACTTCTGCCATCATTAACAGGATTCTGCCAAGCACATCTTTCCCTCCCCTCCACCCCACTTTCTGCAGGGATTGCTCCCTATGCGATTTTCTTCTCCACTTGTCCCTCCCCACTGATCTCCATCCCGGCACTTATCCTTGCAAGCAGAACAAGTGCCACATCTGCACCTCCACCTAATCTCTCACGACCATTCAGGACCTCAAACAGTCCTTCCACATGAGGTGACATTTTCACGTGAGAGTATGCTGGAGTCATCTACTGTATCTGGTGCACCTGATGTGGTCTCCTGCATATTGGTGAGACCCAATGTAGATTGGGAGACCACTTCATCGAGTACCTTTGCTCCATCTGCCACAAAAAGCATGATTTCCCCATGGCCACCCATTTCAATTCTACTTCCCATTCTGACGTGTCAGTCCATGGCCTCCTCTACTGTCATGATGAGGACACAGTCAGTTTGTTGGAACAACCCCTTTTATTATATCAGTGTAGCCTCCAACCTGATGGCATGAACATCGATTTCTCGAATTCTGGTAACTGTCCCCCCTCCCCTCCTTCACCATTCCCCATTCTTGTTTCCCTCTATCACCTTATCTCCTTACCTGCCCATCACCTCTCTCTGGTGCTCCTCCCCTTTCTCTTTCTTCCATGGCCTCAGAATCTCACTTCTCCAGCCCTGTATCTGTTTCACCAATCAACTTCCCAGCTCCTTACTTCACTCCTCCCCTCTCCAGGTTTCACCTATCACCTGCCAACTTGTACTTCTTCCTCCCCTCGCCCCATCTTCTTATTCTGACTCTTCTCCCTTCCTTTCCAGTCCTGATGAAGGGTCTCTGCCTGAAATGTCAAATGTTTATTCCCATCTATAGATACTCACTGATCTGCTGAGCTCCTCTAGCACATTCTGTTTGTTGTTCTAGATTTGCAGCATTGCAGTACCTCTTGAGTCTATAATTTTAAGGTGATTGGAGGAAGGTATGGGCGGTGGGGGGGGGGGGAGCTTCAGTTTTTTTTTTCTACAGAGAGTGGTGTGTGTGTATGGAATGCACTGCCAGGGGTGGTGGCGAAGGTATATGTATTAGGAACATATAAGAGTCTCTTGGATAGGCACATGGATGATAGAAAAATGGAGGCTATGCTGGATGAAGTGTTAGATTGATATTAGAGTAGGTTATAAGGTTGGCACAACATTGTGGGCCAAAGGGCCTAAACCATGCTGTAGTGTTCTATGTTCTTTAAATTGCAATTTCTTGATGTACTTCTATTTCCCTTCTCAATCTCACTGACATTTTAAACTTTGACCTGAGCCATCCCCAAGTAAAAAATATCTTTATGCTGTTTATCACAGAATAGGAAGATGGATGTCCATGAAAGTAAGCTATAAAATATAAGATGGCTATAACTGGGAACCACCCAGAAGTCTCTTACATAGATAAATTATTTCTCTTTGAAGTGGGTGCAGGCATCCTGAACCAGAAACAACAAAACACTGCAAATGCTATATTATTAGATGTTAATATAAGATCAAACATTAGGACATTTATTCTATTCTGAGGAAACATTTAGAAAAATTAATTTTGATGCTTGTGTTGATTTGGAGATTTATAAAAAATTCATAATTGCCCTCAGACAGGACAATTTGGAATAAATTCTGTAAAATAATACTCAATATGAATAAATTCTATCCCACTTCTACACATGAAACTTAGTAAATATATCATTTTTAAAAAACTGTTCAAAAGCTGTTAGCACTTTTTACAGTTCAGAGTAAATATTGCTTAGAATTAAGTCATGAAATGATGTGACTAACAGACAGCATTTGCCTCCTGCTGTTCAGTCTGTAGCTGCACAGTTCATGGTGCATGGCTGCCCTTCACTGAACGGCTGCAGCAATTGAGCTCAGGTTTAAAATAGCTGTTTAGAACATGAGTCGGTAACACTGAAATAAAATCAAACCAAATCATTAGCTTCATTCAATATTGTCTTAGGTTAATATAAAAACTATTTCTTAATTTACAGGAATGCAGCAAAAAATTAAATAAAGAGAAGCTCTGGGAAATTAATCTGCAACTGATAATAAGCAAAGATTCTGGCCTTTAACAAAGTGAGCACCTAGGCCTTTGGAGATCTGCCAGATTTTGTTAATAATACTGCAGCTCTTACCTGGATATGTTGTTAAAGCTGAGGAAAATTCTTTGGAGACAAGGTAATGTGTCTGCATCTCTCTGTAAATGAAAGAAATACAGGGAGTTGTCAGCAATATTGTGCAGAACATCCCAGCAGCCTTTGGAAGGATCCTTGCAGCCCCATTTACTGCAGGTTTTTGCTCACAGCAAGCTGAGCCTCCTGGCTGTGGCTAAGCACTGTAGAAGGCTGCCACAATGTAAATAACTGAACAGACTGATGAATTTGTCAGTTAAAAGTCAGGGATGCAACTGCTTTGTTGCTGCGTGCACTCAGCAGGGTCACCCTGCTACCTCAGCAATTCGATTGCAGGAGCCTGCGTGTTTGCTCTACAGCAAAACTGATTGGCTTTCAAACTGTCACTCTCAACCAGTTTCATTGTTCAAGCTCATCATTAGTGTGGCTGCCCCCCCAGAAAAGCTTCAGAAACAAATTCTTTCAGAGCATGTTCTTCAGCAGAGCTACTCAATCTCTTTTTTAAAAATTTAAGCAAAAACCAAACACTCTGGACCCGTCACCAATTTGGCTAAATGACACTGATAACCTAACAATAAACACAGAAATTAGGAACTACGATACACAAAACCACACACAAAAAATAAACTTGTCAACATGAGAACAAACTGGAGAGTTTTATTAGAGTACAGCCTGAACGCTTTGGATAGTCATGGTGCCCTCCTGGTACTGCCAAGAGTGTGCCCACCAATACTCAGTAAAGCCACAGCACAGAAAGCAACGACAGTATTTATTTATTTGGAGATGCAATATGGTAACAGGTCCTTCCGGTCCAACGAGTCAGTGCTGCCCAATAAACTTGTATGTCTTTGAAGGAAACCAGAGCATGCCACACAAATATGGATATGAACCCATGAACACTACAGTGTATCTCATTATTCCTTTTGTAATTCATAGTAATTTTATGTCTTTGCACTGTACTGCATCATAAAAGACAGAGATTATAAACCCGATTCTGATGGGTAAAAGTTATTCAGCCTAACAACTCTGCGTAAAACACTTATGCTCCAAAAAAAAGATAGTAGACAGGTCCAGATATGACTGGCAGAGGGACAAGAAATTATGAACAGATAATGAGGGAAATTCTCAGCAGCATCAGTGAACTAAGAATTAATGTTCAGGTTGCTATATGTTCATTAGAGATAAGAGACGGTAGAAACCAAAGTTCAAAGAGCACATATATGTCACCACATACAACCCTGAGATTTATTTTCCTCTGGGCATATTCAGTAAATCTATAGAATAGTAACTATAACAGGATCAATGAAAGAGCAAGTAGAGCATAAAAGACATCAATCTGTGCAAATGCAAATGTAACTAAATAGCAATAAATAATGAGACAATGAAATACCAGGATAAAATGAGATTGTTGGTTGTGGGAACACCAGAAATAGAATCAATGTAGCTATTCCCTTTTGTGCAAGAGCCTGATGGTTGAGGGGTAGTAACTGTTCTTGAACTTGGTGGTGCGAGTTGAGGTACTTGTATCATCTACCTGATGGCTGCAGCGATAAAGGAGCATGGCCTGTGTTGTGAAGATCTTTGATGACGGATGCTGTTTTCCTATGACAGTGTTTCACGTAGATGTGCTCACTGGTTGGGAGGGTTTTACCAGCGATGTATTCGGCCAAATCCAGTAACCTTTTGTAGGATTTTCCATTCAAAGGCATCAGAATCAGAATCAGGTGTGTTATCTCTGGCATGAGTCGTGAAATTTGTTAACTTAGCAGCAGCAGTTCAATGCAATACATAATACAGAAAAAGAAAAAAAATCAACAATGGTGTGTGGCATTCGTTAGTCTCGCGAGACTATGGATCTGTGCCTGGAAAGTCTTGGAGTGTCCTCTCCAGGGCGCAGGCCTGGGCAAGGTTGTATGGAAGACCGGCAGTTGCCCATGCTGCTTGTCTCCCCTCTCCATGCCATTGATGTTGTCCCAGGGAAGGGCAAGGGCCGATACAACTTGGCACCAGTGACATTGCAGGAGTTGCCAGAACGAGGTTGAAGGCAATGTCAGACTGCCTTAGGGTCCTCAGGGTTTACTCCCAAAGCTTTTCCTATGAGTGGGTATGGCCACAAGGCAGAAGAGGTCTGAAATCAGAGTTTTCCCTCTCTTAGATGGACTGCCTTTCCAGGCTGATAAGCTCCACCTACCCGAAAAAAAAATCAACAATAATAAAAAATAAATCAATTACTGTATATGTATACAGAATAAATTAAAAAATCATGCAAAAAAACAGAAATAATATGTATTTAAAAAGTAAGGAGGTGTTCATGGGTTCAATGTCCATTTAGGAATCGGATGGCAGAGGGAAAGAAGCTGTTCCTGAATCGCTGAATGTGTGCCTTCAGGCTTCTGTACCTCCTACCTGATAGTAACAGAGAGGAAACAGTTGCCCTGGGTGCTGGAAGTCCTTAATAATGGATGGTGCCTTTCTGAGAAATCCCTCATTAAAGATGTCCTGGGTACTTTGTAGGCTTTGTACTTTGTAAGATGGAGCCAACTAAATTTACAACTCTCTGCAGCTTCTTTCGGTCCTGTGCAGTAGCCACCCCTCCCCATACAGACAGTGATGCAGCTCGTTAAAATTCTCTCCACTGTACATCTATAGAAGTTTTTGAGTGTATTTGTTAACATACTAGATCTCTTCAAACTCCTAATGTAGTCACTGTCTTACCTTCTTTATAACTGCATCGATATGTTGGGACCAGGTTAGGTCTTCAGAGATCTTGACACCCAGGAACTTGATGCTGCTCCCTCCCTCTACTTCTGATCCCTCTATGAGGATTGATATGTTCCTTCATCTTTAGTGTTCCCATACTAGGTTATGATGCAGCCGTCACATAAACAGAAGTTTGTCGAAGTTTTTGATGACATGTTGAATCTCCAGATGCCGAACTAAGTAGAGGCACTATCATGCTGCCTTTGCAATTACATGGGTCCAGGACAAGTCTTCTGAGATAGTGACACCCAGGATTTAAAGTTACTGATCCTCTCCACCTCTGATCCTCCGCTGAGAACTGACTGATGGACCTCTGGTTTTCCTCTCCTGAGGTCTACAATCAGTTCCTTGATCTTGCTGAATTGAGTGAGAAGATGTTGTTATGACAAATATTCAATCTCCCTCCTGTATGCTGATTCATCACCACCTTTGATACAGTCAACAATGGTGTTGGAGCTGTACTTAGCTACATAGTCGTAGATGTAAAGTGAATGGTAGATATCCCTGTGGTACACCTCTGCTGATGGAGAGTGTGGAGATGTTATTACCAATCTGAACTGACTGGGGTCTCTTTTGAGGGGATGATGGTATTAAATGCTGAGCTGTAGCTGATAAAGAGCATCCTGGTGTATGCTCTTTGCTGTCTAGATGTTCCAGGGTTGTGTGGAGAGTCAATAAGTTGGCAGCTACTGTGGTCCTGTTGCTCTGGTAAGCAAATTAGAGCAGATCCAAGTCACCACTCAGATAGAAGCTGATATGCTTCATCCACAGCCTTTCAAAACACCATCACTGGCCAATAGTCATTTAGACAAGTTACCATGTTCTTCTTGGGCATCAGTCTGATTGAAGCTTGCTTGAAGCCACACACTGCTGATGCAGGAGTTGAAGATATCCATGAACACACCAGCCAGTTGGTCAGCAGAGGTCTTTAGTATTCAGCCAGGTACCCCAACTGGACCGGATATTTTTCGTGGATTCACTCTCCTGAAGGCAACCCACACATCATCTTCAGATACTGAGACCAAAGGATCATCAAGAAATTCAAAGATTCAAAGTGCATTTATTATTAATGTAAGTATAAATTATACAACCTTGAGATTTGTTTGCTTAACAGGCAGTCGCAAAGCAAGGAACCCAAAATAACCCAAATAAAAAAAAAGACCAACCCCAGTGCCCACAGAGAAAAAGAAGCAAAACAAATTATGCTAACAATAGAAGTGAGCAACAACAGCAGCATTCCAAACCAAACAGAGTTGTTAGATCCAAATCCCTGGAGCAGCCTGGAGTAGGCCCAGCAATCAAACCCTGCTGTCGAGCATCCCTCATTGATTCCACTTTAGTCTGGAATCTCCACTTAGCCCATCAGATAGCTTTCCAGAGATCATACCTGCACCCCTTGTAGCATTCTTGATCTCCAGACTTGAATACCTCTGATCTGGCTCTCAGCAAATGTTGGATGTCAGGATTCATCCAGGACGTCTGATTGGGGAAGACCCTGAGCGATTTTGAGGGGACACACTCATTTACAGCTGTTTTAATTAACTCCATTACAACTGAAACCCTCTTTTACTGGGGACCTCTGAAAATGCGGCTCGTTAGCCCCTCACTAACAGCCACTGGATTTTGCGGTGAGAAACCCACCTTTCTCCAGCTTCATACATCTCGGGTGTCCTACTAAATCCATGAGGTTGGGATGTCTCGCCCACCTAAATCCTGGTTTGTATGAATACTGTGTAATTCACTGGCCCCAGCAATTGCCTGTTGGCAAGAAATAACAGATCGTAGACTGCATACAATTAATAAGTATATTTATGAAAGTTAACTTAAGCAGTTATTAAAGGAAAGGAAGAAAACAAAAGGGCCCATTATACTTAAAAAGTCAAATGTGCATGGTGGAGCTCAAATCTTGAATTTGTCTGTAATTCACACGCTGGACCCTCGGTCTGTGCGAAAGCACATACCACCTTCTGAATAAAAACACAAAATGCTGGCAGAACTCAGCAGGCCAGACAGCATCTATGGGAGGAGGTAGTGACGGCGTTTCGGGCCGAAACCCTTCATCTTCTGAAGGTCACTTGAAATCTATCTTCAACAAACTGGTTCTCCAATGGGAGTATAGTTCCTTCTTCCTCAAAGCCATTCATCTGCACAAAGCACCTTGTGCAACAGGTACGGCATCCTCTCCCATATTCCCTCCTGTCTTCTCCCAGCTCCCGCTAACAAAGACCTCTCCTACCAGCATTCTCCCAATTCTACCATCCTGATTGGCTGACATCACATTCCTAAATTGAACAATAAGCCCTCTTATCTCAACTCAAAACCAAACAAGCTGAAAGCAGAACAGATTGCTCTTACAGAACTGCTGAAATGAAATACTGACAGAATAGCGGTAAAATTCTTAACCAAGGTGTTATACAACCTGTATCTATTCTCTATTCACAAATAGAGAAAGCTAGTAGACAGTGTGTGAGGGAGGATAAGCAGGTGATAGAGAAGGGGAGCGCCTAGACCAAAGATGTAGGGGAAAAGGAAGAAAAAGATAGTAAAGTTGTTTGCACCATTAGGGATAAACAGAGAGTAAGAGGTGGAGAATGTCTTAAATGCATCTATTTTAATGCTAGGAGCATTGTAAGAAAGGTGGATGAGCTTAGAGCATGGATTGATACCTGGAAATATGATGTTGCAGCTATTAGTGAAACATGGTTGCAGGAGGGATGTGATTGGCAACTAAATTGTTAAAATTGTATAAGGCATTGGTAAGGCCGAATTTGGAGTATTGTGTACAGATCTGGTCACCGAATTATAGGAAAGATGTCAACAAAATAGAGAGAGTACAGAGAAGATTTACTAGAATGTTACCTGGGTTTCAGCACCTAAGTTACAGGGAAAGGTTGAACAAGTTAGGTCTTTATTCTTTGGAGCGTAGAAGGTTGAGGGGGGACTTGATAGAGGTATTTAAAATTATGAGGGGGATAGATAGAGTTGACATGGATAGGCTTTTTCCATTCAGGGGGCAAAAGTTTAAGGGTAACACGAGGGGGAATTTCTTTACTCAGAGACTGGTAGCTGTGTAGAATGAGCTTCCAGTAGAAGTGGCAGAGGCAGGTTCGGTATTGTCATTTAAAGTAAAATTGGATAGGTATATGGACATGAAAGGAATGGAGGGTTATGGGCTGTGTGAGTCAGTGGGACTAAGTGAGAGTAAGCGTTCGGCATGGACTAGAAGGGCCAAGATGGCCTGTTTCTGTGCTGTAATTGTTATATGGTTATATAAATATTCCTGGATTTCATTGCTTCAGGTGTGATAGAATCAGAGGGGCAAGAGGGGGAGGTGTTGCATTGCTTGTCAGAGAAAATATTACAGCGGTGCTTTGGCAGGATAGATTAGAGGGCTCGTCTAGGGAGACTATTTGTGTGGAACTGAGGAATGGGAAAGGTGTAGTAACACTTATAGGGGTGTATTATAGACCACCTAATGGGGAGTGAGAATTGGAGGAGCAAATTTGTAAGGAGGTAACAGATATTTGTAGTAAGCACAAGGTTGTGATTGTGGGAGATTTTAATTTTCCACACATAGACTGGGAAGCCCATTCTCTAAAAGGGCTGGATGGTTTGGAGTTTGTAAAATGTGTGCAGGATAGTTTTTTGCAACAATACATAGAGGTATCAACTAGAGAAGGGGCAGTGTTGGATCTCCTTTTAGGGAATGAAATAGGTCAGGTGATGGAGGTATGTGTTGGGGAGCGCTTCGGATCCAGAAATCACAATGCCATTAGTTTCAATATATTATGGAGAAGGATAGGACTGAACCCAGGGTTGAGATTTTTGATTGGAGAAAGGCTAACTTTGAGGAGATGCGAAAGGATTTAGAAGGAGTGGATTGGGACAATTTGTTTTATGGGAAGGATGTAATAGAGAAGTGAAGGTCATTTAAAGGTGAAATTTTGAGGGTACAGAATCCTTATGTCCCTGTTAGGTTGAAAGGAAAGGTTAAAAGTTTGAGAGAGCCATGGTTTTCAAGGAATATTGGAAACTTGGTTTGGAAAAAGAGAGATATCTACAATAAATATAGGCAGCATTGAGTAAATGAGGTACTCGAGGAATATAAAGAATGTAAAAAGAGTCTTAAGAAAGAAATTAGAAAAGCTAAAAGAAGATACGAGGTTGCTTTGGCAGGTAAGGTGAAAATAAATCCCAAGGGTTTCTACAGTTATATTAATAGCAAAAGGATAGTGAGGGATAAAATTGGTCCCATAGAGAATCAGAGTGGACTGCTATGTGTGGAGCCATAAGAGGTGGGGGAGATTTTGAACAATTTATTTTCTTCGGTATTCACTAAGGAGAAGGATATTGAATTGTATAAGGTAAGGGAAACAAGTAGGGAAGTTATTGAAACTATGATGATTAAAGAAGAGGAAGTACTAGCGCTTTTAAAGAATATAAAAGTGGATAAGTCTCCGGGTGCTGACAGGATATTCCCTAGGACCTTGAGAGAAGTTAGTGTAGAAATAGCAGGGGCTCTAACAGAAATATTTCAAATGTCATTAGAAATGGGGATGGTGCCGGAGGATTGGCGTATTGCTCATGTGGTTCCATTGTTTAAAAAGGGTTCTAAGAGTAAACCTAGCAACTATCGATGTAAGTTCGATGTCAGTGGTGGGTAAATTAATGAAAAGTATTCTTAGAGATGGTATATATAATTATCTGGATAGACAGGGTCTGATTAGGAACAGTCAACATGGATTTGTGTGTGGAAGGTCATGTTTGACAAATCTTATTGAATTTTTGAAGAGGTTATTAGGAAAGTTGATGAGGGTAAAGCAGTGGATGTTGTCTATATGGACTTCAGTAAGGCCTTTGGCAAGGTTCCACACAGAAGGTTAGTTAGGAAGGTTCAGTCGTTAGGTATTAATATTGAAGTAGTAAAATGCATTCAACAGTGGCTGGATGGGAGATGCCAGAGAGTAGTGGTGGATAACTGTTTGTCAGGTTGGAGGCCGGTGATTAGTGGTGTGCGTCAGGGATCTGTACTGGGTCCAATGTTGTTTGTCATATACATTAATGATCTGGATGATGGGGTGGTAAATTGGATTAGTAAGTATGCAGATGATACTAAGATAGGTGGCATTGTGGATAATGAAGTAGGTTTTCAAAGCTTGCAGTGAGATTTAGGCCAGTTAGAAGAGTAGGCTGAAAGATGGCAGATGGAGTTTAATGCTGATCAGTGTGAGGTGCTACATTTTGGTAGGACTAATCAAAATAGGACATACATGGTAAATGGTAGGGCATTGAGGAATGCAGTAGAACAGAGTGATCTAGGAATAATGGTGCATAGTTCCCTGAAGGTGGAATCTCATGTGGATAGGGTGGTGAAGAAAGCTTTTGTTATGCTGGCCTTTATAAATCAGAGCATTGAGTATAGGAGTTGGGATGTAATGTTAAAATTGTACAAGGCATTGGTGAGGCCAAATTTGGAGTATTGTGTACAGTTCTGGTCACCGAATTATAGGAAAGATGTCAACAAAATAGAGAGAGTACAGAGGAGATTTACTAGAATGTTACCTGGGTTTCAGCACCTAAGTTACAGAGAAAGGTTGAACAAGTTAGGTCTTTATTCTTTAGAACGTAGAAGGTTGAGGGGGACTTGATAGAGGTGTTTAAAATTATGAGGGGAATAGATAGAGTTGACGTGGATAGGCTTTTTCCATTGAGAGTAGGGGAGATTCAAACAAGAGGACATGAGTTGAGAGTTAAGGGGCAAAAGTTTAGGGGTAACACGAGGGGGAACTTCTTTACTCAGAGTGTGGTAGCTGTGTGGAACGAGCTTCCAGTAGAAGTGGTAGAGGCAGGTTCAATATTGTCATTAAAAAAAAAATTAGATAGGTATATGGACAGGAAAGGAATGGAGGGTTATGGGCTGAGTGTAGGGCGGTGGGACTAGGTGGGAGTAAGCGTTCAGCACGGACTAGAAGGGCTGAGATGGCCTGTTTCCGTGCTGTAATTGTTATATGGTTATAACCTTGGTATAGTCAATTGGATGGTCCAGTCCACTAATTCAAAAGCACTCTTGTAACTGTTCTTCTAACTCCTGCAACCTCTTCTTAGTTGTCTTCATTGCAGAGAAATGGGAGGGATAAAGAGAAATCAAAGCTAGAGACCAAGAATGATACAAACAGTAAAGGCAGGTGCTGAGAGAAGGTGGTGAATATTGATCAAATTGGTGAATGTGATGTGGTTCCATTAGCTGTGATCAGACTGCAAAGGTAAACTTGAGTTCTTTGTTGTCTTAAATGGTGCAGAATATCAATATTTTAAACTTTAACAGCAACATTTCATCTTCCAAATTGGCATGCAAAAGTCTTGTCAAATCAATACTCAAATTCAATAATATCAGACTGGATGCCTGTGCCTAGTGCTGTTCCCCAGGCCAGGGGTGGTGCTCAGCCCATTGCAATTTGTCATCTGTATCAATAATTTGAATGGAAGTATACAAGGAATAGTTAGTGTTTAGAGATGATAGTACAATAAGTGGTGTTTTGGATGGTAAAGATAGTTATCCGAATTTAGAAAGAGTGATCTTGATCAAAGGCATAAGTGGGCTGAGGAAAGGCAAATGGAGTTTAATTCAGGTAAGTGCAAGGTAAAGTGTTGGATTTTGGGAAGACAAATCAGGGTAGGACACTCATAGTGAAAAGGCCCTGGGGAATGTCGTTGAACAGAGAGACCTAGGAGTACATGTACATGGTTCCCTGAAAATGGCATCACAGACACACGGTGATGAAGACAACTTAGAGCATAGGAGTGGGAATGTTATGTTGCAGTTGAACAAGACATTAATGAGGCTACATTTGGAATATTGTGTTCAGTTTTGGTAACCCTTCTGTAACCATTAATCTAGAAAGAGAGCAGAAGAGGGTGTTGTCGGGATTTGGAGCACTGAGTTATTGAGGTTTAGTGGGTTGGACCTTTTTCAGTGGAGCACAGGAGAATGAGAGGTGATCTTATAGAGTTATGAAAAATCATGAGGGACAAAGATAGGGTGAATGTACACAGTCCTTTTTTTTCAACTTGGGAATTAGAACTGGAGGCCACAGATTGAGTATGAGATGGGTAAGTTTTAACAGTCTTTTTTTAACCAGAGTGTTTAGTATATGGAATGAGGAAATGCAGGTACATTAATAATATTTGAAAGACACTTGGACAGGTACATAGTTAGGAAAGGTTCAGAAAGGTATGGGTAAATGAGACTAGCTTAAAGGGACATCTTGGTCAGGATGAAATAACTGGGCTGAAAGGCCCATTTCCATGCTGTATGACTCTAAATTTTTTTTTTTGGAACTGGCATCACTGGTAAGGCCAGAACTAATTACTGGTCTGGAGTTTACAAGAATGGTGATGGTGGGGGGGAGGGGGTGTTAGGATCTCACTGAAAACTATTGAATATTGAAACGATGAACATTGAAAGGATATGCGGGGGGGATGTTTCCTATCTGTTTCGCTCAACAGATGACGCCATTGCCATCACCCTCCACCTGGACAAAAAAGACACATACATTCGGATGCTGTTCATAGACTTCAGTTCAGCATTCAACACAATCATCCCACAGAAACTGACTGGAAAGCTGAGCCTACTGGGCCTGAACACCTCCCTCTGAAACTGGATCCTAGACTTTCTGACTGGGAGACCTCAGTCAGTCTGGATCGGGAGCAGCATCTCCAACACCATCACACTGAGCACGTGGGCCCCTCAAGGCTGTGTGCTCTGTCCACTGCTGTTCGCTCTGCTGACCCACAACTGTGCTACAACACACAGCTCGAACCACATCATCATGGTGGGTCTCATCAGCAAGAACGACGAGTCAGCTTACAGAGAGGAGGTGCAGTGGCTAACGGACTGGTGCAGAGCCAACAACCTGTCTCTGAATGTGAACAAAAGAGATGGTTGTTGACTTCAGGAGGGCACGGAGTGACCACTCCCCGCTGAACATCGACGGCTCCTCAGTAGAGATCGTTAAGAGCACCAAATTTCTTGGTGTTCACCTGGCGGAGAATCTCACCTGGTCCCTCAACACCAGCTCCATAGCAAAGAAAGCCCAACAGCGTCTCTGCTTTCTGTGAAGGCTGAGGAAAGTCCATCTCCCACCCCCCATCCTCATCACATTCTACAGGGGTTGTATTGAGAGCATCCTGAGCAGCTGCATCACTGCCTGGTTCGGAAATTGCACCATCTCAGATCGCAAGACCCTGCAGCGGATAGTGAGGTCAGCTGAGAAGGTCACCCCTCACATCTCTTCTCCCTCCTGCCGTCTGGGAAAAGGCAACGAAGCATTTGGGCTCTCACGACCAGACTATGTAACAGTTTCTTCCCCCAAGCTATCAGACTCCTCAATACCCAGTGCCTGGCCTGACACCTTGCCTTATTGTAATGCTTGCACTGTTTTGTGCACTTTATGCAGTCCTGGGTAGGTCTGTAGTCTAGTGTAGTTGTTGTGTGTTTTTTTTCTGTGTTGTATTTTTTACGTAGTTCAGTCTAGTTTTTGTAATGTGTCATGTAACACCATGGTCCTGAAAAATGTTGTTTCAGTTTTACTATGTACTGTACCAGCAGTTATGGTCGTAATGACAATAAAAGTGACTTGACTATAGTGGGAGAATTAGGATGCCCATTTAGAACAGAGGAGGAATGTCTTTAGCCAAAGAGTGTTGTATCTGTGGAATTCATTGACACAGACAATGAGTAGGCCAAGAATTGAATATATTTAAAGCAAAGGTTGAGAGGTTCTTGATTAGTCAAGGCATCAAAGGTTACGGGGAGAAGGCAGGAGAATGGGGTTGTGAGAGATAATAAATCAGCCATGATGTAATGATGGAGCACACTTGATGGGCAGACTGGCCCAATTCTGCTCCAAAGTCTTATGGTCTAACTGTGCTTCTAAACAGTGGTGGCAAGCTGCCTTTGACCATGGCAGTCCTTGTGATGAAGGTACTCTCATAGTGTTGTTAGGGCAAGAGTTCAAGCATTAACCAGTGACAATGAAGGGACAGTGAAATACATTCAAGTCAGTGTGATGTGTGACTTGACAGCATCTTCTGTCCTTGCTCTGTTTGGTGGAGGTTACCGGTTAGGGAGGTGGTGTTGCAGCAGCCTGGGTTATTAACTACCATAGATAGTAGATGTAGTGCACTAGTGATGAATACTTGGGGTGACAGATGGGAGCATCATGAGGACCACTTTGTCATGGATGAAGCAGAGCTTCCCAAGGGCTGATGGTGCTGCATTCACCAGCACATATTCCATTATACTCCAGAAATGTGGTTTGCAGATGGTGGAAAGTGTTTGGAGATTTAGCAGTGAATCACTCACCTAGAATTCTCAGCTTCTGGCCTGACCTTGTTGCCATGGAGAATTCTTAGCTTCTGTCTTCACCTTGATGTAGCTGTCCTTAATGACTTTCTTGTCAATGGTTACCACTCAAGACAAGTATAGTCGAAGTGCAGGTAAAGACTTTGAATATTAAGGATAGGTGTTCTACCTTTCCTCTACTGAATATGTCACTACCTGGCACATTTGTGGCATGGATTTTACTTGCCATTTATCAACCCTGAATAGTGTCATACCATCATAGAGTACTACAGCACAGAAACAGGTCCTTCAGCCCATCATGTCAACGCCAACCATCTACCTGTTCCATATATCCCTCTAACTCCCTTTCATCCTTTTACCTATCCAAACTTCTCTTAAATGTTACAATCAAACCCACATCTGCCACCACTGCTGGAAGTTCATTCCACACTCACACCACCCCCTGAGTGAAGAAGTTTCCCTTCAGATTCCCCTTGAATATTTCACCATTCAGCTGATACCTATGACCTCTAGTTTCAGTTTCACCCAAGTATTCTTCCTATCTATACCCTTCATAATTTTGTTCGAAGTAAAATTTGTTATCAGAGTACAAACACGTCACCACATACAACCCTGAGATTCTTTTCCTGGAGGCATACTGAGCAAATCTATACAACAGTATCTGCACACAAGATATGTAAACTGTAAACATCAGCAACTGTAAAGTGCAAATGCAGATCATAAACAAATAGCAATAAATAATGAGCATGAAATAACAATATAACAGAGTCCTTAAATCAGTGTATTATCCCCCTTTGTACAAGAGTCTGATGATTGAGGAGTAGTAACTGTTCTTGAACCTGGTGGTGCAAGTCCTGAGGCACCTGTACCTTCTACCTGATGGTAGCAGTGAAAAAACAGCATAGCCTGGGTGTGAGGATCTTTGATAATGGATGCTGCTTTCCTACAACAGCGTTTCATGGTTGGAAGGGCTTTACCCGTGATGTACTAGGCTGAATCCACTACCTTTTATAGGATTTTCTACTCAAAGGCATTGGTGTTCCCATACCAGGCCACAAAGCAGCCAGTTAGCACATTTCTCATCACACATTTATAGAAGTTTGTTGAGGCTTTTGATGACATGCCAAATTTCTGCAGACTCTTGAGGAAATAAGAGTTACAGAGAAAGGCTGAATAGGTTAGGACTTTATTCCCTGGAGCGTAGAGGAATGTGGAGAGACTTGATAGAGGGATATATAATTCTGATGGGTATAGATAGAGTGAATGCAAGCAGGCTTTTTCCACTGAGGCTAGGGGTGAAAAAAACCAGAGGACATGGGTTAAGGGTGAAGGGGGAGTTTAAAGGGAACATTGGGGGGGGGCTTCTTCACACAGAGTGTGGTGGGAGTGTGGAATGAGCTGCCAGATGAAGTGGTAAATGCGGGCTCACTTTTATCAAAAACTTGGACAGGTACATGGATGAGAGGTGGATGAGAGGTGTATGGAGGGATATGGGCCAGGTGCAGGTCAGTAGGACTAGGCAGAAAAATGGTTCAGCACAACTAAGGAGGGCCAAAAGGTCTGTTTCAGTGCTGTAATGTTCTATGGTTCTATCATGCTTTATTTGCAATTCTATTTATATGTTGGGTCCAGGGCAGGTCCTCTGAGATAGTGACACCCAGGAATTTAAAGTTACTGACCCTCTCCACCTCGGATCCTCCGATGAGTACTGGCTCATGGACCTCTAGTTTCCTTTCCTGAAGTCTACAATCAGTTCCTTGGTCTTATTGACATTGAGTGAGAGGTTGTTGTTATTACACCATTCAGCAAAGATTTCAATCTCCCTCTTGTATGCTGATTCATCACCACCTTTGATACAGCCCATGACAGTGGTGTCATCGGCAAACTTGTATATGGTGTAGAGCTCTACTTAGCCACACAGTCATAGGTGTAAAGTGAGTAGAGCCGAGGGCTAAGCACACATCCCTGTGCTGCTCCAGGAGATGTTTTTGCCAATCCAAACTGACTGGGATCTACAACTGAGGAAATCCAGGATCTCATTGCACAAGGGGGTATTGAGGCGCAAGTTTTGGAGTTTACTGATTAGTTTTGAGGGGATGATGGTATTAAATCCAAGCTGTAATCAATAAAGAGCATCCCAATGTATGCATCTTTGCTGTCCGAATGTTCCAGGGGTGTGTGAAGATCCAATGAAATAGCATCTGCTACAAACCTGTTGCTTCAGTAAGCAAATTTGAGTGCATCCAAGTCATCCCTCAGACAGGAACTGATATGCTTCAACATCAGCCTCTCAAAACACTTTATCACTGTGCATGTAAGTGCCACTGAACGGTAGTCTTTTAGACAATTTACCACGTTCTTCTTGGGCACCAGTACGATTGAAGTCTGCTTCAACCAAGTGGGTAACACACTGCTGGAGCAAGAGATTGAAGAAATCCATGAACACCCCAGCCAGTTGGTCAGCACAGGTCTTCACTGCTCAGTCAGGTACTCCATCTGGACCGGACGCTTTCCTTGGATTTACTCTCTTGAAGGCAGCCTGCACATCATTTTCATCTTCAGACCAAAGTATCATCGATAGTCATGAGGGTGCACGATGGTTACTCCCTATTCTGGTTGACAAATTGAACACCGAAGGCATTGAGCTCATCTGGAAGTGAGGTTCTGCTGTCCCCTAAACTGCAAGATTTAACTTTGGAGGAGGTTATGGCATTCAAACCCTGCCACAGGTGTCAAGCAACCCTCATTGATTTCAGTCTAGTCCAGAATCTCCACTTCGCCTGTGTGATGGCTTTCAGAGATCATACCTGCACCTCTTGTAGTATTCTTGATCTCCACACTTGAATGCCTCTGATCTGGCTCTCGCCAGATTCCAGGTTAAAGTCTAATGATCCTGCTGTAGTCATTCAGGTCCTCAGCTGAGTTCTTAAACACAACACAGTCCACTGACTCAAAGCAATCCTGTAACTGTTCCTTTGTTCCCCATGACCACCTCTTAGTGGTCTTGATTTCTGGAGCCTTGCGCTTTAGGCTCTGTCTGTATGCAGGTAATAGGAGTACAGCTAAATGATCTGACTTTCCAAAATGTGGTCTCAGGAAGGAACGAGAGGCATTCCTTATCATTGGGTAACAGTGGTCTAGTGTGTAGGGACCTCTGGCACAATGGGTTACATGTTGGTGATAATTGAGCAGGGTTGCAAAGTATGGATCTATTTCTTTTAGAACAATGACTCCTGCCCCCTGAGCAATACGTATTGATCTGTTGTCTATGTATGCACAATGTCCTCTCTCTTTCTCTGTTGCTGCAATGTGAATACATCAGTTAAAGCCATCTTCTGCATGTGTGCTTTTATTTAATCAAGAAGTAGTTGTGCACAGACACAACAAATTGGCGATGAGCACTAACCTGAATATCAGAGAATATCATCAACTGCACTGACAGTTATGGGCCGAAACAGCGAGAATTAAACAGTATGGAGAAGGCCATCACAAATGCTAACATAGGGATGTGCAAGTAACTGCTTGCATTGCACAGTGAAAGACGCAATGAATTTAAAGTGAACATAACATGGCGATGGCTTCAGTCGGGAATGTTGACAAATTTGATTGTGCTAATGAGGCTGGGAGTCGTATATTGAGAGTGCTGAACTGTATTGTAACATGAACAACCTGGAGAAACAAAAAGAAAGCTCCTACACTTCTTAGCTTAATGGGTGCAAGAACGTACAGTCTCTTACACAACTTAGTAGCCCCTGCAAAGCCAGCAAGCAAGATGTTCGATGAAATTATTACAATTTCTCAAAATCATTTAAGCCCTAAACCATCAGCAATAGCTGGGAAATTTAGATTTTATAAAAGGAACCAATTAAAAGATGAAAGTATTTCCGAATACATTGCAGAACTATGCAAACTTCCTCAGTATTATGACTTCAGAGATGAACTTTCTGATGTTTATATGTGGCATGCTTAGTCAAAGCACTCAAAAAGAGGCTACTATCCGAAAGAGACCTAACCTTAGAACAGACATTGACCATTTATATTGTTAGAGACTGCAGCATATAGAAAAGGAGGTTAAAATGTGGAACGCACAAAATGTCCCCGAATGGTGCAAAAAGCCAAAAATGTGGAAATCCTCCCATGATGCAAATAACTGCTGGTTCAAAGAAAAAGTGTGCAGAAAGTGTCACAAACAAGGTCACATAGAGAGAGTGTGCAAGGCAGAAAAAAAGCACAACCAAAGAGAAAAACCACACCGAGTGCAGAGTTTCACATACAAAAATAAACAAATGTATCAAGTGACCGAATGTAAACCAGACAACAAAGGGTCTATCGAAGGTGAGCTGTCATGCTTAGATTTGCATAGTATTACCGAAGCAGATCACAAAATCATATGGATCATTAAAGCTATTATTAATGCTTTTTGAGATGGTGATTTAGATGCATATCATATTTTTTTTACTGAGTTAAGTATTGTATGTAATTAGTTTTGCTACAACAAGTGTATGGGACATTGGAAAAAAGTTGAATTTCCCCATGGGGATGAATAAAGTATCTATCTATCTATCTAAAGGAGTGGACGTCGTCATCGGATTCCGATGGGCAACCGAAGAAGTCTGGTGTAAAACTGAAAATGGAACTGGACACAGGGTCAGCTTTGTATATAATTTCAGAGGCTGACTACAACAGACTGTTTTCTAACATTTCATTAGAGAAGACCTTAGTGATGCTAAAGATCTACACAAGCGAAGAAGTGTCTCCCAAAGGCAAACTGAAGGTAAATGTGATGTATGGAGGCCAAACACAGCAATTAGAGCTTTATATGTTGAAAAGTGGAGGGCCAGCACTTTTCGGATGTGAATGGTTGAGAAAAATCCAACTAGACTGGTAAACAAACAAAGCTGTCAGTGTGGCATCAACAGGCAACTGCAGCCCAAATGGTAGCATTAACCACAGGCTGTCACAGCTGCTTAATGCTTATCAGGTGTTTGAGAAAAGAATAAACAGATTGAAAACTTAGCCAAAAGCTGTTTGGGATGCCAAAAAGTTCAAAATGCATCCCCACAGACACTGTTACACCCCTATGAGTGACCGTCATCACATGGCAAAGAGTTTGACTTTGCTGGGCCATTCATGGACTCCAAGTTTCTGATTGTTGTGGATGCTCACTCAAAGAGGCCAAAGGTTATACCAATGAATACCTCAACAAAGACTGTCTCTTCTCTGAGGACTACCTTTGCCAGAAATGGCTTACCAGAACAAATTATGAGTGACAACTGAGCCCGATACACATCCACAATTCCAATTGCCAACAGACATTTCAAGTCAGCACCTCAACCCCCAGCAATGAATGGATTAGCTGAAAAGTTCATCCGTATGTTTAAGATGTCCATTTAAGCGATTCACAAGTGGGTGATTTATCTACAAGGTAGAGAACTTCTTTTTTGTGCATTGGAACTCTATGCAAGATCTTGCACAGACCTCCTGAAACCAGATCTACAAGGCGAAGTGCAGAATAAACAGTTTGGCCAGTTGCCAAGTGAAGCTTTTGAGATTGGAGAGGAAGACTTAACGTTGATTACCAAGAAGACAAGAGAACACCTGGTAGGATAGCTACAAGAACTGGACCACTGATGTACACAGTGGATGTTGAAGATCAGACATGAAGACATCATGTGGATCAGATATTGGATGCTCAACCTAAGAACAAATCTGAGTCGACTGTGTCCAACAAGACAGACACATTAAGTCACTGGACTTACTGCTCAGTGATGATGTCACTGACAGCAATGCGACACCAGAAACTGAGAATGTTGTCTTAGATAAGACACCTACCAAACCAGACGCCACTCAATAGGTATAGAGGCATAACGAGAATGTTATTCTTGACAAGTTACCTGCCAAACCTGATGCCACTCCACAGGTCCAGAGGTATTATCCTGAAATAAATAGTGCACCACCCAAAAGACTGAACCTGTAGAACTGTGAAGTTAGTTATGGGATGTTATTGTGAAAACATGTTTATTTGGAATATGGGTTTATGAAAGGGAAGTTGAATGTTTTCTACATACACAGCTTTATGTTGTATTAATCTAAAAGGTGAGGAAGTGTAAGGTACAGTCAGCCCTCCTTATCCGTGAGGGATTGGTTCCAGGACACCTTCCAAAAATCTCGGATGCTCAAGTCTCTTATTCAACCTGTCTCCTTACAGTGGACCTTAGGACCCAGTGGAACCCCGGACCTTATTTAACCTGTCTGGTGCGGTGGACATTAGGACCTGGCTGTAGAGCTCTGAATCCACAGTGTTTCTGTTCACGAAAATAATCACAATCACGATTGAAAATAAAGTGGAAATAATAAAGCGATCAGAAAGAGGTGAAACGCCATTGGTCATTGGAAAAGCTTTAGGCTACAGTTAGTCAATGATCTGAACAATTTTAAAGGATAAAGTGAGAAAGGCCCTGCCCCGATGAAAGCTACAATTATTACTAAGCAACGCAGTGGTTTAATTATTGGGTTTTGGCTTTTTGATCCTCCACATCAACCCGGCATGGATGGATAGTGTGCTCGGGAGTGATCTGTCACTGGATCTCCCGGCGCTGAAACATACGTTTCTTAAGTGTTTTATATGCATTGAAAGGTAAAATATATACTATATACTAAGACAAACATTTGACTAACTGACGCTAAATAATACCGGATGTACCTGTTCCAACTTACTAAGTAAGAGAGCTAACGTTTTTTTTCCGATCCCGATCCACGATAACTTACGCACATCCTCCCATATACTTTAAATCATCTCTAGATTACTTATAATACCTAATACAATGTAAATGCTATGTAAAATGGTTGTTATACTGCATTGTTTAGGGAATAATGACAAGAAAAAAAAGTCTGTACATGCTCGAACAACAAGTGCACTTCCGGGTTTTTGTGATTCGCGGTTGGTTGAATTCACGCAAGCGGAACTCGCGGTTAAGGAGGGCTGACTGTATAGATCTATTTCTTTTAGAGCAATGATGACCCCCAGGCACTATGCATTGATCTGTTGCCTATGCATGTGCATTGTTCTCTCTCTCTCACTGCAACGTGAAAACACCAGTTAAAGCCATCTCCCGCATCCGTGCTTTTATTTGATCAATATGTAGTTGTGCACAGACACAACAGTTTTCTTCAAATAGGCCTAGTTGAAGTCGCCAACTATAATTTGAAATGCATTGGAATGAGCTGTTGCTTGTTTATAGACAACATTGTGTAGTTTCAGGACTGCTTGCTTATAATTGGCCACTAGTGGTATGGAAGCTCTGGTCAAGATCACGGCTGAGAACTCCCAAGGCAAATAGAATGGTCTACATTTAATTTTTAGGTGTTCTAAGTCAAGAGAACAAAAAGTTGACATAACCTCAATGTCCATGCACCAAAAAGAATTGACTAAAAAGCATATGCTGCCTACTCTTTCCTTACCAGAATTCACGGTTCATCCATTCTGAAAGACATAAGATTTCTGGTCATATCACTGCATCTGGTGTATCCACATTTAACCACATCTCAATGCAAAAAACAATCGAGATGACTCATCTGCCTCTGCTACAGCAGCCGTGCCCTGAGAACGTCAAACTTATTTTCTAGTGACTGCATATTCGCCAATAAGATACTAAGAAGGGTGGCCTCACCCCTCTATGCTTCAGCCTGGTTTGAATGCTGCCTCCCCTGGTGTGTTTTCGGCCACGGCATTGTTAACTGCTCCATATTTAACGGTTGAACGTGAGATCTGAAGATCATTGATTTAATTTCGTGGTCCGTTAAGAGGCAATTTACATGCTACAAATTGCAGCAAAAGTAGTTGAAAAGGAGTATATTTAAACTGATACAACTTCCTGAAGCCTGCAGAGAGTTGCTAATGTACGTTAGTGCCATCTTGGGTTCAGCTGGCCAAAGTTTGAACTTCGAGATAAGTGACCAAAACTACATACAGTACTCCAAATTGGGCCTCACCAACGTCTTGTACAACTTCAAAGTAACATCCCAACTCCAGTTCTCAGTGCCCTGATTTATGAACCTCTCTTGACAATCATATTTACCTGTACTGTCTTGGTCTTGCTGCATACTGGCAAGACTTAAGACCGCTTCTGATGTGATAGTGGAAAGATAATATTAGAATACATTACAGACTCATTCTGACACGGACAGTCCCAAGCCTGGCTGCGAAAGGAGAAGGTTTGGGCATGGGACTAGCAACCCAATCCTGTAAAAAACAAAGACAGAGAAATGACAACAAAGCTCTGAAGACTTCATCCCTGGGAAAGGAGGGATGAAAGACTGGCCTAGGATAGAAGACTCTGATGAACAATGTCAGTGGCCTGTGGCTCATTTGGGGTGATGGGGCTGAACTAACTATTTCAGACTCATCAACAGGAGAGGGACTATGTTAAGCAGGGTATGAAAGATCAGAATGGTTATAATAATGGAAATATCAAATAAGAAAACATTGGGAAAACACAAAGCCTTTTTACAGTTAGAATGAATAAATTTAATGACAAACACTCCATGAACCAGTGCTTTGAGTAAGCCACATCTAAAACTCACAACAGTTTCGATGCGGTTGCGTCTGAGGTTGAGTTCTGTCAGTGAATCAAGGCCATTCATATTTTCGGCATGTACAATGAGGTTCCCTGCAAGATTCAGGACTCGAAGTTCACTCAGATGATTAATGTTTTCCATCTTAGAAATCTATTAAAATAGAAAATAAAAATAACAAAATAGCTTGAATACTAATTAAGATTCAAGAACTAGCATTTGGAAAATATCTAGGCTTTTGCAAAGAAAGGATTATGCTTTCCCAACACAGTATAATACAAAAAACATCATGGAAATAATTTGACCGTACAGAAATAGTCTGCACTTGAAGATGAACTATCTGCAGTCCTTTATTCAAACACATCATTTTCTATGTGATTATTATTCTAACTAGCTGGCAAACTCTGACTCTTAAAAATGAGACATATAAATTATTTTTATATTTTCCGAGTAAGTGCTATTTAATCATTTGGTAAGTCTTCCACATTTTGTAATGTTAGATGACTGTCCATAGCACTTGGCTGACTTTTTGCTGGAAACTTGAATCAGTGGATGCACAGGTTGAGTTTGGACCTATCACATGGATTGGTAACAAGCACAGAATATATCAAATCTCTGAGGAAAACAGGAAACAACAATTCAGCCAAATTTAATCTATCATTAATTTAATCTGAAATAAATTTAATCCAGCAAATTTGAAGGAATTAAAAGGAGCACAGGAAGCATTACCTATCGAGTTCAATAGTGAACAAGTGGAATGTCTGAATGTAATAGCACACTATTACAGTTTTATTGCAGATATTTTCTAAATGTCCTGTAACTACATCCATAATTGTGGTATTCAACATTTTCCTTTCGGATAAATTGTGTGTGATGTGCCTTGAGAAGTTAGTGGAGTTAAAGGTGCTGTACAAAATCAGGAATAGTTTAAGTCCAAAATCAGAAGGTGTAGCTGAAACCTGAAAGAGTATGAATTTGTAACCACATGCACCAATTTTAACATTAGTTTTTAAAAATATGAAAGGGAGAAATTGCTACACCTGATTCTGGATTCATAGTCTTTAATCGTTCACTTGGAAAACTACTGTTTTAAATAGAATGCAATATTACCGTGTTAACATAAGTTACAGGAGCACAATCCCCTCTCTAATGAAAAGGGAAAGTTGTAATAATAGTTTTAAACTTCCTTTCATTCATTACCCATTTTGGAATGCAGGAAAATAAATATAATTGGCTCATCAAAACTTAAAGAGATTAATGGGAAAATTCACAACAATCTCCATGACAAATGATTTGTTTTGTCAGAAAACAAATGATTAAGGCTGGCTGAATATTTGTGAATTATGACTGATTGTGTATTCTTTGCCAGTTGCCATACCTGGTTTGCATGTAAATCTAGCACATCCAGATCAGTCAGATTCTCAAGATTGGAAATATTTTTGATTCTGTGAAGAGATAAAAAACATGAAACATATACCTCTATTACATACATTTAGAGAAGCCCTTCCTATCCCATTTTTAATTTTTCCTTCATTAAAGCACCTAGCCACTAGCCACTCTTTAATCCGGCCCAAATTTAAATCTGCATTATGTAGCTGGAAGCTGGATATAGAGTTTCAACAAGATGTTAGAGAGAGTGGCAGATTATGTCGGAGCCCCAAGAGGATCTTTAACAGTTCAGGATGAAAGCAAAGCAATACAAACATTCCAGACCAAAATCGAACTGAAATACTCCCAGAATAAGGTGTAAGGTACATATCAGAGGGTGTGCTGGTCAAGGCAGACCAGACCCACAATATTCTTCCTCCCCATAAATATAACATCCAATTCAAGGTGCATGACTAACTTCATTCTGTCAAAATTGAGGAAATCTTTCTTTTTTTTCTCTTGCCATTATGCACAGAAGGATGAAAATTAACCAAACTGCCTTTACAAAATGTGTAGAACTGCTCTTTAATACAACCCGAGAGGAAAACAACACCACCATTCCAGTCATCAACTTCAAGAAAGTAGTATGAAGGAAGAATAAATAATGAGTAGCAGTCCTTTAATATCTAAGATCCGTGCATCTGTGACTGACAAACTGTCAATGTTTTAGGGCTCATTGTGGGCACTATTCAAGATGGGTATCAGACACTCATAATGATGTGATGTTCTGGAGTTCAACATTTAACAGCAATTGCTGAAAAGGCATGACTTTCAAAATTAATAAGTACTTTCAGTTAATCTATCACCATGAACCTCTGAGCAGCTAAATAACCAGGCTAGATGTTTTCAAACAATCTACTCGGATGTCAGGGGTAAATTTTTTTTACGCAGAGAGTGGTGAATGTGTGGAATGGGCTGCCAGTGACAGTGGTGGAGGTGGATATGACAGGGTCTTTTAAGAGACTCCTGGACAGGTACATGGAGCTCAGAAAAATAGGGGGCTATGGGCAACCCAAGGTAATTTCTAAGGTAAGGACATGTTGGTTTTCTTTGTTTTATGATTACTTTGGGGATTCCATTTTACTTAGTATATCAAATCCCAAAATAGTTGTGTTATAGTAACAGAGGTAGAATACAGCAGGTAATCAATACCTCAAAGATCAAAATCAAAGTACATACACGTCACCATATATAACCCCCAGATTTATCTTTTGTGGGCATTCACAGTAAAGACAACACAATAGAATCAATGAAAGACCACACCCAGAACGAACAAACAGCCAATGTTAAAAGACAACAAATTGTGCTAACACAAAAATAAATAAATAATAAGCAATAAATATTGAGAACATGAGGTGAAGTGTCCTTGAAAGTGAGTCCATAGGTTGTGGGAACAGTTCAGTGTTTGAGTAAATTAATTTATCACTTCTGGTTCAGGAGCATGATGGTTGAGGGTTAAAACTGTTCCTGAAACTGGTGGGTGAGCCCTTACGTTCCTGTATCTCCTTCCCAATGGTAGCAGCAAGAAGAATGTCCTTGATGATGGATGCTGCTTTCCTGTGACCGCTCCAAGTAGATGTGCTCAATGTGAGGAGGGCTTTACCCATGATGGATTAGGTTGTATCCATTACTTTTTGCAGGCTTTTCTGTACAAGGGCATTGGTGTTTCCATACCAGGCTGTGATGCAGCCAGTCAGTATACTCTCCACCACAAATCTATAGAAGGTTGTCAAAGTTTTACACGTCATGCTGAATCTTTGCCAACTTCTAAGAAAGCAGAGGAAAGCTTTCTTTATAATGGCATCAATGTGCTGGACCCAGGACAGATCCTCTGAAATGATAACACAGAGGAATTTAATTTTGCTGACCCACATCACCTCTGATTCCCACAATTGGCACATGGACCTCTGGATTCCTCCTCTTGAAGGCAATAATCAGCTCCTTGGACTTGATGCCATTGAGTGAGAGATTGTTGCTGTGGCACCACACAGCCAGATTTTCAATCTTCCTCTCATATGCTGATTGTCACCACCTTTGACGACACTTTAAAACTCGAACTTTCACTTGCGGTTCACAGCAATTCAATTGCAATAGTGTAAAATGCAAATAAAAAGCCAATTACAGTGTTTACAAGTTACAGTGTTGAAGTACACTGATGTTTTTTTTGCACTGCCTGGATTAATAGACATTCACCCAATGACACTGGACTGCAGACTCTTTCACAGTTATTAACTGGTAATATTAGCTGTAGAGATCAATTTAGTGGCTAACACAAAATAGCAGCTCCCAACACTACAAAATTCAGATTTTGTGAATCAGAAGTTTGATACGGCCTTCAATTGATTGGGAACATTCAGGTTGGAACCTGAATGTTCAATTTCAATTTATGGAAACAAATCTTATACAGGTACAAATAACTAAGTTTTAAACACATGATGCTAACACAACAAACTGAAAGAACAGAACTCATCATTTTTTTCCGTTCTAAACCACTTGTGCATAGTGCCAGCATGAAAGATTTAAGAAAGGTTTACTTTTGTCACATTTGTATCAGAACATACAGTGAAATACATTGTTTTATGTCAATGACGAACACTGTCTGAAATGAGCTGGGGGCAGCCCACAGGAGTCACCACACTTCTGGTGCCAACATAGCATGCTCACAACTTACTAACTGTGTATTAACACTTCAGTTATATAAATGACAAACATCATTATGCCGCCATATCACAAGTGCATCTCGCTTTAAGTGGGAATGAAGTTAGACTTGTATTCGGACTCCTTGTTTTTCTTCCAATTAGTGTTATGTTTTTGGAGTTACAAAACATAACAGTGGCGACAAGGAAGTTTTAAGTGAACACGAGACAGCTACCTGTTGAAGTGCAGTGAGATGTTAGAGTTTAAAACAAGGCACAAGAAAAAATGGTCAAGTAAAAAAAAACAGCGGAGCACGTGCTCCTTTGGAAGGGACAGATATATTGAGTACTCAAAAAGTGAGTACCGGGTGAAAGAAAAGAAAGACCAGCAGGTGGTCTTCCTAGATCTTACCAATGCTTTTGCGTCAGTGCCTCATGAGACTCTGTGGGCAGCTTTTAACTTTTTCCAGGTTCCAGAGGGCATCACAAAACTGGTCAAAGCGTACTTCTGGGATCTGCAGTTCTATGTCACAACACAAGATAACACCACCACATGGCAGCACCTTGAGATAGGAATAATGGCGGGCTGTACCATCTCTCCTCTGGCATTTATCATGGCAATGGAGCTCATTATCCAAGCATCACAATGGGTGGTCGGAGGGAAACTCTTGAAGAATGGGCTGCGTCTTCCTTCAATCAGGGCGTACATTGATGATGTGACCACAATAACAACAACAAAAGCATGCACCAATGCCTGCTGGATAAACTCTAGGGAAATATCAAATGGGCACGAATGGAGATCAAACCCAGTAAGTCTCGCAGTATCTCAATTGTCAAAGGCCGGCTCACCGACATAAGGTTTCGTATCAATGCTGAGCCAATACCAGCTGTCTGGAGAAGCCCATCAAAAGCCTCGGACTTGGTACAACTCAGACCTCAGAGTCACTGAGCAGGTGGAACAACTAAGGCAGGATACAATCAGTGGCTTCAAGCTGATCAACAACACGGCTCTCCCAGGGAGGTTGAAGCTTTGGTGCTTTCAGTTTGGACTGCTGCCCTGACTTATGTGGCCAATTACTATCTATGAGGTCACTATGTCTCATGCAAATCGGCAGGAGAGGCTGGTGAACTCACATGTGAGGAAGTGGCTTGGGCTATCGAGATGCCTTAGCAGCATAGGACTTTACGGGATCAGAGCCCTTTCTCTGCCTATTTCTAGCCTGGTGGAAAACACAGATGTGCCAAAGCAAGGCTGGAAATGATACTCAAAAAATCTCGGGACCCAATTGTAAGAGGCATTGCTCCTGCTCTAGCCACAAGGAATAAATGGACCCCAGCTGCAGCAGTACTGGAAGCAGAAGTTGCCCTCCCACACCGGGACATAGTGGGCTTTGTTCAACGGGGCAGAGGCGGCTTTGGCCTTGGAGTAATGAAACCTACCTGGCAAAAGGCTACTACAACTGAACACCAGCACCTGGTGGTGGAGGTGGTGCGCTGCCAAGAAGAAGCAGCCAAATGTGCCAAAGCAATATCCCAAGCCAGGCAAAGTTGCTGGATGAGGTGGGAGGGTGCTGAGAGGAGGAAAATCACATGGAGTGAGCTGTGGAGCATGGAGTCAAACAGATTGAGCTTTATCATCAGAGCTGGGAGAGGATCCAGCCTGTCCTCTGTGCGCAGTTCCGGCATCCCTCAAGCACATCTTGGTTAGTTGCAAGACCAGCCTAATACAAGGCAGATACACATGGTGACACAACCAAGTGCTGAGGTGTTTGGCAGCTGTAAGAGAGTAACCACCAACACCAGGCCTCTCAATGACCAGACAATAGTCCCACGACTACCATCTTTCATTCAGGAAGGAGAGAAACCGGGGGGGGGGGGGGGGGCTAACCCCTTGCCTCACGACTCATGCCCACTGAGTGCAGTGACTGGGAAATGCATGTTGATTTATGCCAGAAACTTACCTTCCCATCTGAAACTGCAACGACCAACCTGCAGCATGACTTGGTCCTTTGGTCCAACTCCTGTCTGTATCATTGAGCTGGCGGTCCCCTGGGAGGATGATGTGGATGACGATTACGAATGGAAAAGGTTGTGATATGCCAACCTTGCAGTTGAAGCAGAAGAGCGAGGCTGGAACGTAAAAGTGCGCCCAATTGAGGTGGGGTGCGGGGGTTTTGTAGCCAGTTCCATCGTAAGGCTGCTGAGGGAGGTAGGAGTCATAGGGCAGGCCCATAGGAAGGCAATCAAAGCACTTGCTAATGCCGCTGAAATGAGCAGTCACTGGCTGTGGCTGAAAAGAAGGGATGCCGTCTGGGCTGCCAAGTGACCATCTCGAGACTAACCATGTGACACACACCTAGGTCTGATCAGCCTGTGGTGGACCTGCCTCGGCTGAGGGTGTCTTGTGATAAAAGGCTGAAACATCCAGTGACGTCGAGGTACACAACTGAAGATGTGTCGTAATGGTAGTAACATCACCTAGTGGTCATCTTTAAGAACTACTTCCACTCAATTCAAGTGCAGTGCAGAAACTTTAGGGATTTTAACACCCAGTCCTATTGATTAAAAATAATAAATAAAGAAGATAGTTGGGCATGGTACATTAAGCAAATTCAGCAGTATTATGAAGCAAGTGAAATAGCCAAAGGGAAGTGAATGCAAATTTTGCAGAGTGCATTGGATTTGAAGGCAGACAGTTTGCTTAGAAGTCCAACTGCTCCAACAAAACCAACCAAAATGAGCTTTGCTGATATTATGAATGTAACACAGGAACATTTCGAAACAAAACCATTGCACTTGCAGAATGCTTCAGGTTTCATAAGCAGAATCAAAAGGAAAGGGAATCCATTTCTGCATACGTGACTGAATTGAAGAAGTTGTCTAAGCATTTTCAGTTCTGTAATGGGATTTAATGATGCACTGAGATATCATTTAGCTTGTGGAATCTTACAAGAAAACATTCAAAAATGGTTCCTAACTGAGGTACAGCAGTTGAAGTTGTGTATCAATGGAAACCACACAGAGAAATTTAATTGAATTGCAGTCAGGAATGAAAGTGAGCATTAACAAAATTGCAGCGTGTAGACGTTGGAATGCTTGGCTGAACAAATTGTGTTAATGTTGTGATAGCTGCTCAATAGCAGACCAATGCAGGTATAAAGGTGTAACTTGAAGAAAATGCACGAAGTAGGACACTTACAAAAAGCATATAGGGCAGGCAAAAAAATGGACTACACAGGGAAGAAATAAAGATGAAAAGTCAAAATGCACTCAAAAAGAGGACTAATCTACATGCTGTTGATGAAAAGTCTGATAATGACACAGGAATGTATAGTCTTGAGATTAAATGTGTGAAAACTAACATGAGACAAGCAATATGGGTTACACCAGAAGTAAACAGCAAATTAATTAAAATGGAATTAGACTCTGGCTCAGCATTGACTATGGAGCATATCTACATGAAACACTGTCATAGGAAAGCAGCAATTGTCATCAGGGACCCCCACTACCCACGACATGCTCTCTTCTCGCTGTTGCCATAGGAAGAAGGTACAGGAGCCTCAAGACTCACACCACCAGGTTCAGGAAAAGTTACGACACCTCAGCTATCAGGCTCTTGAACCAAATGGATAACTTCACAAGCCCCATCAATGAAATGTTCCCACAACCTATGGATTCACTTTCAAGGACACTTCATCTCATGCTCTTGATATTTATTGCTTATTTATTATTATTTCTTTCTTTAGTATTTGTAATTTGTTGTCTTCTGCACTCTGATTGAACACCTAAATTGGGGATTGGTTCTGTTATGGTTATTATTCAATAAATTTAATGAGTATGGCCACAAAAAATGAATCTCAGGGTTGTATATGGTGACATATATGTACTTTGATAATAAATTTACTTTGAATGTTGTTTCAGTCATTCCACAAAATGAGTTTGAATGGCATTTCAAAGATACTGAACTGAAGCCTGAAGATAATTAACTAAGAACTTACACTAGAGAAAAGATAACTCCTGTGGGAATGCCATCCGTAACATTAAAATACAACAACAAACAAGCCATATTTGGCTTGTATGTGGTAAAAACAGGAGGGTCTGTGGGACTGTGATTGGCTAAGACAACTACAACTCGATTGGAGATTCATCCACTGTTTACACGCCAGATCCCCTGCAAAGGAGTCAACTAAAGTGTTCAAGGATGGCATATCAAGGATAAAAAGTGTTAAGTAAAGATACCACATTCAAGATTTGCAAAGTCCATCCAGTTCCTCATAAAGTAGCCAGTGAGCTAGAGCACATGGAGTCTGAAGGAATTCTTTCCAAGGTTGAGTGGTGCCCATAGGCAACGATAGTTGGCCCAGTAGCCAAGAAGAATGAGTTGATTTTGTGTGCTGATTTTAAGGCCACTATCAACCTAGTACTGAAAGTAAATCAATACCCTCTGCCCACAGTAGAGGATATCTTTGCAAACCTTTCTGGAAGGAAACACATCAGCAAAGTGTCTTAACTGAGGCCGATCTACAGATGAAGATAGAAGTTTCCAAAGTGTTTCTCACCATAAACACTCACAAAGGGCTTTATCACTTTAATAGGCTTATTGTTGGAATAGCATCTGCACCTGCACTCTGACAGAAATATATGGATCAGGTGCTGCAAGACTGCCCATCCACTCAGTGTTATCTGGATGACATCATTGTTACTGGTAAGGATGACAAGGCCTCAAGACAGTGTTGAAAAGATTAGAAGATTATGGGCTAAGAGCACAAAGCAACAAGTGTAAATTCCTTAATGTCAGCAAGACCAAGGAGCTGATTATTGACTACAGGAGAAGAAAACCAGAGGTCCATGAACCAATCCTCATTAGAGGATCAGAGGTGGAGGGGGTTAGCAACTTTAAATTCCTCCAAGCTATCATTTCAGAGGATCTGTCCTGGGTCCAGCACATTAATGCCATTATGAAGAAGGCCAGCAAAGCCTCCATTTTCTTAGAAAAGTTTCACTTTTATGCTGGTGACAAAGTTAAAGTAATCAGTATTAATTAATTGATAAGGTGCCACATGAAGCTGCTTAACAAGATAAAATCCTATGGCATTACAGGAAAGATACTGGCATGGATAGTGGAATGGCTGACAGGCAGAAAGCAGCGAGTGGAAATAAAATAGCAAACACAAGGAAATCTGCAGATGCTGGAAATTCAAACAACACACACAAAATGCTGCCTGGCCTGCCGTGTTCCACCAGCATTTTGTGTGTGTTGTTTAGTGGAAATAAAAGGGGCTTTTTCTGGTTGGCTGCCGGTGACTCGTGGTGTTCCTCAGGGGTCAGTATTGGGACTGTTACTTTTCCCGTTGTTCGTCATTGATTTAGATAATGGAATTGATGGCTTTGTGGCAAAGTTTGTGGATGACACAAAGGTAGGTGAAGGGGTAGGTAGTGCTGAGGAAGCAATATGATTGCAGCAGGACTTAGACAAATTGGAAGAATGGGCAAAAAGTGGCAGATGGAATAGTGTTCGGAAACGTATGATAATGCATTTTGGCGAAAGGAACAATAGTGCAGACTATTATCTTAATGGGGAGAATTTCAAACATCAGAGGTACAAAGGGACTCGGGAGTCCTCCTGTAAGACTTCCAAGTTAATTTGCAGGTTGGTAAAGAAGGCAAATGCAATGTTGGTATTTATTTCAAGGGGAATAGAATATAAAAGCAAGGAGATCATGCTGAGCCTTTATAAGACACTAGTCAGGCCGCACTTGGAGTATTGTCAACAGTTTTGGGCCCTATTTCTCAGAAAGGGTGTGTTGTCATTGGAGAGAGTCCAGGGGAAGTTCACAAGGATGATTCCGTAATGAAAGGATTCCAGATCAGCACGGGGCTTGAATTAGCTCAGAAGCCCTCACACAGAGTGTTATTGCACTTCACCTTCAATAATCATCAAGCTACAAGAGATTACAAAATTCACAGAGGAAAGAATTAAAAGTTACTGGCACTATCTCTTTTCATGAAGTCAATAGCACCATTATCATCTGAGAATTACAGCATTAAATTATCACAAATTTTTAAAATGATTACTCTGAATACACATCAAATATAGCACTTACAGAATTCAAACTTCATAGGATTTAACACTCAGAATATATTGAATTATTCAATGCAAGATATCTTGTCTTAAAGTTCCATTTTGTGATATCTTACTGACCTCTTGTGGAGAGTATCAGAACAATCTGGAACTTTTAATAGATAATTTGGAACTTGAATAGTCCTCTGGGCCCACAATGTGCTGACCTTTGAACCTTTTCCAAGATCAAACTGTAGCCCTTCCCTCCCACATAGCCCTCCATTTTTCTTTCATTCATGCATTTACCCAAGAATTTCTTAAATGTCCCTAATGTGTCTGCTTCAAGTGTGTTCAAGATACTCTGTAAAACCTACCTCTGACATCACCCCTAAATTTCCCTCTACTCACCTTCAAAGGTAAGTGTCTTCTGGTATTAGCCATTGCTGCCTGAGGAAAAAGGCACTGGCAAAACACAAGAGATCCTTTAGATGCTGGAAATCCAGAGAAACGCACATACACAATGCTGGAGGAACTCAGCAGGTCAAGCAGCATCTATAGAGAGGACTGCTATAGAGAACTGGCAGAGATGCTCCAAATAAAATAGGGGGATAGTGTGCACCCAAAGAGAGCCATGGGTTGAGACTCCAGACCAGAAAGAAAGAGACAGGTGGGTGACCATGGGAAGGAAGCGCAGGGTAAGAGGTGCACACGGTCCGGGGGCATCAAGTCCAGACTTGGAACATTTTGAACATCTAGTGAAGCTCGTTGACAATCATTAAACTTTTGAGTTGGTAGGTAGGAGAAAGGAGCCCCACATGACCCTATCTAATCCTAAACCCTATGAAAAAGATATACTGTAGCGGTGTGCTACACACAGCACTGAAATAACGACATGCAGACGGTAAGTTGCAGTTGCGTAAAAAATTTATTCAAACGTCGCGGCCTCGCTTTTAAGCCTTCCCGTTTCCGCCCTCCCCGGGCGGGAATGCTACAGGGGGCTTTTCCCCTTGCTGGTGAAGAAGGCCTGGCGCCCTTTTTGGGGCCGGCCTCTCTGCCGGCATGCGCCATTTTGTGAGCCGGTTCGAGTGCACTGGAAAGTGGGTCACCACAATACTGCACTTGTGAAGCCACACCTTTAGTAATGTGTACAATTTTGGTCTCTATATTTTGTGAGGGATGTGAAGCACTGGAGGAAGTTTAGAGAAGGGTGAATAGACACATTCCAGGACCGCAGTGTAGGGACTGTGAAGAAAGATTGAAAAAATTAAATATTTTTAGCCTAAGCAGACATAGAAAGAGAGGAGACACACACGTTCAAAATCAATAAGGTGGATGCCAGCTGCTAATTCAAAATTAATCCATCATCAAGGACACGAACCATAGGTGGAGGCTGGGTTAGAGGGAGATTTCAAACTAACATCGGGAAGCATTTCTTTACATGGCACTAGTGTTTTTCAATACTAAGTGAACAGGAGCCAAGACCCTTGATCAGGACTGGAAACGAATGGGAAAGAAGCCAGGTGAGCAGAAAGGTGGGTGGGTGGAGGAAGGGGATGAAGTGAGAAGCTTGGAGATGATAAAAAAATATAAAGGGCAGAAGGAGGAGGAGTCTGATAAAAGAGGAGAGTGGACCTTGGAAGAAAGGGAAGGAGATGGGTACCATAGGGAAGAGATAGGCAGGTGAGGAGGAGGATGGAGAATGGAAAAAGGGGGGGGGGGGGTGCAATTTTACTGGAAATGAAATAAATCAAAGATCATCTCATTTTGGAGGCTACCCAGACAGAAGAGCATATAAACTTTCTTACAGTTCTGGCATCCTCTGTATGTGTGGGCTTCCTCCAGGTGCTCCAATATCCTCATGCATTCAAAAGATGTACCAGTTAGTAGGTAAATAGTCCTGTGATTAGGCTAGGGTTAAAGAGGTGAGTGCAGGGTGGCGTGGCTTGCTGGTCCAGAAGGGGCTATTCCACGCTGTACCTCTAAATAAATAAATATGAGATGGGGTATCTGGTAAGGCTCTGTAAACCTGTGCCAACCAACTGGCAGGAGTATTCAAGGACATTTTCAACCTCTCACTGCTATGGGCAGAAGTTCCCACTTGCTTCAAAAAGGCAACAATTATACCAGTGCCTAAGAAGAATAATGTGAGCTGCCTTAATGACTATCGCCCGGTAGCACATCTACAGTGATGAAATCCTTTGAGAGGTTGGTCATGACCAGACTGAACTCCTGCCTCAGCAAGAACCTGGATCCACTGCAATTTGCCTATTGCCACAATAGGTCAATGGCAGATGCAATCTCATTGGCTCTCCACGCAGCTTTAGACCACCTGGACAACACAAACACCTATGTCAGAATGCTGTTCATTGACTATAGCTCAGTATTTAATACCATCATTCCCACAATCCTAATTGAGAAGTTGCAGAACCATATAACCATATAACAATCACAGCACGGAAACAGGCCATTCCGGCCCTCCTAGTCCGTGCCGAACTCTTAATCTCACCTAGTCCCACCTACCCGCACTCAGCCCATAACCCTCCACTCCTTTCCTATCCATATACCTATCCAATTTTACCTTAAATGACACAACTGAACTGGCCTCTACTACTTCTACAGGAAGCTCATTCCACACAGCTATCACTCTCTGAGTAAAGAAATACCCCCTCGTGTTTCCCTTAAACTTTTGCCCCCTAACTCTCAAATCATGTCCTCTCGTTTGAATCTCCCCTACTCTCAATGGAAACAGCCTATTCACGTCAACTCTATCTATCCCTCTCAACATTTTAAATACCTCGATCAAATCCCCCCTCAACCTTCTACGCTCCAATGAATAGAGACCTAACTTGTTCAACCTTTCTCTGTAACTTAAGTGCTGAAACCCTGGTAACATCCTAGTAAATCGTCTCTGCACTCTCTCTAATTTATTGATATCTTTCCTATAATTCGGTGACCAGAACTGTACACAATATTCCAAATTTGGCCTTACCAATGCCTTGTACAATTTTAACATTACATCCCAACTTCTGTACTCAATGCTCTGATTTATAAAGGCCAGCGTTCCAAAAGCCTTCTTCACCACCCTATCTACATGAGACTCCACCTTCAGGGAACTATGCACTGTTATTCCTAGATCTCTCTGTTCCACTGCATTCCTCAATGCCCTACCATTTACCCTGTATGTTCTATTTGGATTATTCCTGCCAAAATGTAGAACCTCACACTTCTCAGCATTAAACTCCATCTGCCAACGTTCAGCCCATTCTTCTAACCGGCATAAATCTCCCTGCAAGCTTTGAAAACCCACCTCATTATCCACAACACCTCCTACCTTAGTATCATCAGCATACTTACTAATCCAATTTACCACCCCATCATCCAGATCATTTATGTATATTACAAACAACATTGGGCCCAAAACAGATCCCTGAGGCACCCCGCTAGTCACCGGCCTCCATCCCGATAAACAATTATCCACCACTACTCTCTGGCATCTCCCATCTAGCCACTGTTGAATCCATTTTATTACTCCAGCATTAATACCTAACGACTGAACCTTCTTAACTAACCTTCCATGTGGAACTTTGTCAAAGGCAAAGAACCTGGCCTCTGTAACTCCCTCTGCAATTGGATCCTCAACTTCCAAACCGGAAGACCACAATCTGCGCAGATTGGTGATAACATATCCTCCTCACTTATGATCAACACTGGTGCACCTTAGGGGTGCTTAGCCCACTGCTCTACTCTCTATATACCTATGACTGTGTGGTTAGGCATAGGTCAAATACATAGCTCATTGTTGGTAGAATCTCAGGTGGTGCCGAGAGGGTGTACAGGAGTGAGGTATGCCAACTAGTGGAGTGGTGCCGCAGCAACAACCTGGCACTCAATGTTCGTAAGATGAAACAGCCGATTGTGGACTTCTGGAAGCATAAGACATAGAGGGATCAGAAGTGGAGAGAGTGAGCAGGTTCAAGTTCCTGGGTGTCAAGACCTCTGAAGATCTAACCTGGTTCCAACATATCAATGCAGTTATAAAGAAGGCAAGACAGCGGTTATACTTTATTAGGAATTTGAAGAGATTTGGTATGTCAACAAATACACTCAAAAACTTCTATAGATGTACCGTGGAGAGCATTCTGACAGGCTGCATCACTGTCTGGTATGGGGGGGGGGGGGGGTACTGCACAGGACCGAAAGAAGCTGCAGAGTGTTGTAAATTTAGTCCACTCCATCTTGGGTACTAGCCTACAAAGTGCCCAGGACTTCTTCAAGGAGCGGTGTCTCAGAAAGCCAGCACCCATTATCACGGACCTCCAGCAGCCAGGGTATGCCCTTTTCTCACTGTTACCATCAGGAAGGAGGTACAGGAGCCTGAAGGCACACACTCAACGATTCAGGAACAGCTTCTTCTCCTCTGCCAACTGATTCCTTAAGAACATTGAACCCTTGGACACTATTCACTTTTTAAAATATATAGTATTTCTGTTTTATGCATGATTTTTAATCTATTTAGTATATTTATACTGTATGAAGTATACTGAATAAGATTTACTTATTTATTATTATTTTTTTCCTTCCATATTATGTATTGCATTGTCATGAGGAATATCAAGACACTGCTGTCGCCCTCACTGGACCCCCTGCAGTTTGGGTACCGTCCCAACTGCTCAACAGATGACGCCATTGCCACCACCCTCCACCTGGCCCTAGCCCACCTGGACAAAAAAGACTCATATGTTCAGATGCTGTTCATAGACTTCAGTTCAGTATTCAACACAATCATCCTTCAGAAACTGATTGGAAAGCTGAGCCTACTGGGTCTGAACACCTCCCTCTGCAACTGGATCCTAGACTTCCTAACTGGGATACCTCAGTCAGTCCGGATCGGGAGCAACATCTCCAACACCATCACACTGAGCACGAGGGCTCCCCAGGGTTGCGTGCTCAGTCCACTGCTGTTCACTCTGCTGACCCATGACTGTGCTGCAACACACAGCTTGAACCATATCAAGTTCGCCGATGACTTGACCGTGGTGGGTCTCATCAGCAAGAATGATGAGTCAGCATACACAGAGGAGGAGGTGCAGCAGCTAATGGACTGGTGCAGAGCCAACAACTTGTCTCTTAATGTGAACAAAAGAGATGGTTGTTGACTTCAGGAGGGCACGGAGCGACCACTCCCCGCTGAACATCGACGACTCCTCGGTAGAGATTGTAAACAGCACCAGATTTTTTGGTGTTCACCTGACGGAGAATTTCACCTGGTCCTTCAACACCAGCTCCATAGCAAAGAAAGCCCAGCAGCGTCTCTAATTTTTGCGAAAGCTGAGGAAAGTCCATCTCCCACCCTCCATCCTCATCACATTCTACAGGGGTTGTATTGAGAGCATCTTGAGCAGCTGCATCGCTGCCTGGTTCGGAAATTGCACCATCTCGGATCGCAAGACCCTGCAGCGGATAGTGAGGTCAGCTGAGAAGATCATCAGGGTCGCTCTTCCTGCCATCATGTATATTTACACTACATGCTGCACCCGCAAAGGAAACAGCATTATGAAGGACCCCATGCACCCCTCATAAAATCTCTTCTCCCTCCTGCCGTCTGGGAAAAGGCTCCGAAGCATTCGGGCTCTCACGACCAGACTATGTAACAGTTTCTTCCCCCAAGCTATCAGACTCCTCAATACCTGAAGCCTGGACTGACACCTTGCCCTACTGTCCTGTTTATTATTTATTGTAATGCCTGCACTGTTTTTGTGCACTTTATGCAGTCCAATGTAGGTCTGTAGTCTAGTGTAGCTTTCTCTGTATTTTTTTTAATTACGTAGTTCAGTCTAGTTTTTTGTACTGTGTTATGTAACACCATGGTCCTGAAAAACGTTGTCTCATTTTTACTATGCACTGTACCAGTAGTTATGGTCGAAACGACAATAAAAGTTGACTTGACTTGACATTGAACTGCTGCTAAGTTAAGGAATTTCACGTTGCATGCTGGTGATAATAAACTTGATTCTGATTCTGTGTTGCTCATCCAAACTGAAAAGTCTCTAGCTATCCACTCTATTAATGCCTCTGATAATCTTATACACCTCTATCAAGTCACTTCTCATCCCCCTTTGTTTTCCAAAGAGAAAATCCCTATCTCGCTCAACCTTGTTCTCTAATAAAGGCAGCATCCTGGTAAATCCGTCTGCAGCCGCTCAAGTTAGTACATACGCACTTCAGTTATAAATATACTTTAAACTTGAAACCCTCTTTCCACTTCTTTATTCAAATCATTTATAAAAATCACAAAGAGCAGAAGTCGCAGAACAGATCCCTGCAGAACACCACTGGTTACTGACCACCAGTCAGAATATAGTCCATCTTTCACCACCCTCTGCCTTCTATGAGCAACCCAATTCCGAATTCATACTGCCAAGTTGTCATGGATCCCATTACTCATGACTTTCTGCATGAGCATACCCTTGGGAACCTTGTCGAACACTACAAAAATCCATATACACCACATCCATTTCAGCAAGTTTTAGGGTGGGTATGTGTAATAGAGAAAGAGAGATTTGCATTACTATCAAGGAGGTACAGAAGCCTGAAGGCACACACTCAGCAATTCAGGAACAACTTCTTTCCCTCTGCCATCCAATTCCTAAATAGACATTGAATCTTTGGACACTACCTCACCTTTTTAAAAAAAATATACAGTATTTCTGTTTTTGCACGTTTAAAAAAAAATTTAGTCAATAGATTTACTTGTTTTATTGACTTACTTGTTTATTGATTATTATTACTATTTTATTTTTTTCTCTCTGCTAGATTACATATTGCATTGAACTGCTGCTGCTAAGTTAACAAATTTCACATCACATGCTGGTGATAATAAACCTGATTCTGATTCTGACAGGTTTTGTGATTCCAGTGGCTTAGAGATGATCATGTTTCAAACTGCTTCTGACCATCTGTGTTCTGGATAACTTTTCAATACTACACCCCATTTCTGAACAGATATTACCAGACTGAGTTATAAAGCAATCTACAGGTGGTAAATAGAAGAATTCTGTACCTGTTTTTGCCCAGCATAAGGACACGAAGTGACTTCAGAGAAGAAAGACCTGAGATTTCCTCAATCTGATTGTTGTATAGATCCAAAAAGATAAGGCGACGCAGATTTGAAACGTGCTCTATCTGAGTAATCAGATTATGCTGGAAATTCAACAGGCGAAGTTGCTGCTCGCCCTCCAATATTGGACAGACTGTAAGATTTCGCCTGGTCAATAATTAAAGATATGAATTTGCTGATGGAAGATAATGAATTAGGTATTCAGTTCAGTAAATTATCTAGGAGGCTGATTTCCACTTCAACAAAAGCTGTGTATTTAAAACAAACTTAAAATCTGAAAGCTTTAATAATTGATTATTATAGATAGCTCAGTTATTTTCTACCGAACATGTAGGATCATTGTTGTCTATTTACTATTTCGGTAATATATGAGTACTGTTGTAAATTTATTGTTTGATTAAGCATTCTTGTTCATTTAAATAAATCAATACGGGTTATATGCAAAAGTACGTGAACTGCAGAAGTCATAACGCTTCCATGTGATAAGTGCACATCTCCCTTAAAAGTACACATGAAGTTAGAATCGCACTTCGGACCCCTAATTAGTTTAATGTTTTGGAAATACAAAACATAACAGTGGTGACAAGGTATTTTTAAAACAAATCAGAGATGACTACCTACCTGTTAAAGCACAGTGAGGTGTTCACATTTTTAAAAAGCATAGTGAGACGCGGTCCAGTAAAAATAGCAGGGCAGCATGTATTCTTCAGAAGGGAAAACAGGATTGAGTTTAAAAAGAAGGCTGAAAACGGATTTGTAGGTTCATAAACAGTGAGTACCAGGTTATAATAATCACTAAAAAAGCAGAAATGGCTAGCTACATCAGAAAAATAGACACATTCAATTTTAAAGCAGATGGAAAAGCCGATGAGAAGTGAGTGCCAATTGTACTGAGCACATTGGATTTAAAGGCATACAGTTTGTTTTGAAGTTTAACTGTTCCAACCAAACCAGCCGAAATGAGCTTTGCCAATATCATGAAAGCAATGCATTCATAAGTTGAATCAAAAGGAAGTCAATTTCAATGTACATGGCTGAAAAGAAGTACATTTGTAGTTGTCCAAGCATTGTGAATTCAGTATGAGTTTCATGATGCACTGAGAGATCATTTAGTTTGTGCAATCTTACAAGAAAGCATTCAAAAATGGTACATAAATGAAGCACAACTGATATTTAAAAGAGCAGTTGCAATAGCTGTATCCATGGAAACAACAGACAGCGACACAATTGAGTTATAGTCAGGAATGAAACGGAGCATGAATAAAATTGTAACGTCAAAAAAGAAACCGGCCTGGTCAAACAAATTGTGTTACCATTGTGGCAGAGGCTTAGATACACCAGACCAAAGCAGATTTAAAGGTGAAACTTCCAGAAAATGGAGGTCACACAAAGTGCACGTTGGGCAGTAAAAAATAAATAGATTGCATTGGGAACAGAAAGGCTAAAAAGTCAAGTTGCAATTTCAAAAAGAGCAATAATCTGCATGTTGTTGATAACAGGGTAGCTGTCTGAGTAGACTTAAGATTTACCATGTGAAAACTAACATGAGACAAGCAAAATGGCTTACACCACACCAGCAGTGAAAGGCATATCAATTAAAATGGAATTGGACACTGGCATGGCTGTTTGTCATTCCACAAAATTCACAATACTGTGGATGTCTGTACAGTAGTTAAATTATATTGCATACTGTATATATAGTTGAGATGTATTCTATATTGAGTTGGAGTTTATAGCTAAGCAGCAAGGAGTGTTGTGTACTTGATATTTCAGTAATATTTGAGTAACACTGTAAATATATTATTGTTCATTTAACTAATTCATTCTGGGCCAATTGTAATTGCATATGTTGTTAGGTTACCAGGTGTAAAGTGCATGCCTTGCTTGAAGTAAACACAAAGTTAGAATCACATTGCGGATTCCCGTCTTTTCCTTTTAATTATGTTAGTGTTTTGGAGTTACAAAACACAACAATCATAATTTACAATACAAATATCACTGAGGGTTTCTAAAAAATGTTTGCATACACACTTCATTTAGTGTAGAGATTCATTTGTATTCTGCATATGAAATGGGAGCTAAGGGTTCAAAGCTTAAGTCTTCATAGTTTATTGGAAATCAGTGTACTTTGACAGGCATATGAATTGACCTTTTGTAACTCATGTAAAAACATTGGTTGACATTAATCCACTGTAGTTCCAAGAGGTAACTCCATTGAATGAGGGGTCTGGCAGTAAATATTTCAAACTTGGATTTCAGTCATCATTAACACACAGCACAAGTGCAGCTTATTCACTCCTCTCACTTCAAACAAGTTATTTGAATTTGTAATGTTTTGCAACTCCAAAACATAAAACTAATTGAAAGAAAACATGGAGAGTCCATAATGCATATCTAAGTTCATTTTATGCATGTAAGATGCACAAGTATGACATGGCAGCATCATGACATATACCATTCGCATTCTTTGTACATATCACCATAATGAATTATTTAAACAAAAAATGCTTAACTAAACAATATATTTATAATTTTACAGATATGTTAAATACACAACACCCCTCCCAGCTTAGGTATAAATTCCAACTCAATATAGAATGCATCTCAACTTATCCACATATACTATATATACGCAGTATACTATACAATAGAACTTCTATAGTATAGATATCCACAGCATAGCAAATTTTAAATTGTCGCATTCAGGCCTAAAGACTTATTCACTGTGGAGGATTTTTTACTCTTGAGGGATAATGTCTTTCTTGACAAGGGAAGTGACTGTTTGGGCAGGTGAGACTTGTGGCTGCGAAACAATGTCAGGTTCTGGGGCCTCCTCTGTGGTGGTTGTAGTTGATTCTTAGACTGCAGGAAGTGGTTCTGACAACTCTAGCCACCTTTTGTTTGCTTTTCTTTCTGGATCTACAGAATTTCAATCTTTGCTTCTCTCCCCAGTCCTGGTTTATTTTGTTCTCTTTTTCTTTTGCACATTACTTCTCTCTTTCACACCTTTTTCTTTCTCACTCATATTCTTTCTCTCTGTCTCTTCTCTCCTTTTCAACTTCTTGTCTTTCTTTTTCATGCTTTACTTTTTCTTCTTCTAGTTTCTTGTATCTCTGAAATAGCTAATTTCTCAAGAAATTAGGTCTCGTTTATTCTCTTCCATGTCATAGCACTTCTGTCATCCTTTCATCTTTTTTTTTCTTTCTAGAATGTGTGTGCATACCTTTGGCTATTTCATTTGCTTCAAAATGGTGTTCAATCGGTTGAGTATATCAGTTGTGAAATCAAATGCGTCAATCTTTCTGACATAGCCAGTCACTTCTGCTTTTTTTTAAGATGATTATTATCACCCAGTACTCACTGTTTATGAACCTGCAAATTCTGCCATTTTCACTCAATTGACTTAAATGCCCTGCTCCAAAGAAAAATAAACATGCTGCACTTTTTTTTTAAAAAAAGCTCAACAATTTCTAGCTGTGCTATTGGTTCCTTAAGGTTGTATCCCTGGTCAACTCCGATTTTTTAAAATTGGAACATGTCGCTGCAGTTCAACATGAAGGTAGTCATAGCAGGTTCCTTAAAAACTTCCTCCCCATCAGTGTTATGGTTTGAACTCCAAACATAAAAACTAATTGAAAGCAAAACAAGGAGCTGGGAGGTAAATCTATTTTTATTTTAAGCAAGACACACACATCTGTCTCAGTGACGTGATGAGATATGCCGTATGACTGTATATCATAATTAATTATTGAAACAAAGAAAGCTTAATCAAACAATATTATTGATATATTAAATACACATCAGAATTGTTTGCTAATTTACATTGTTTTTCAAGGTAATACTTCCTGGGCAGTTTTGGCCACATTATTTAATTCAAATTATTGGATAATTTGATATTTTAACCAAAATTATCAGTGAAATACTATTTTTAGCATTATTTTATGAGCATGAAATTTAAGTTCAAAGTAAATTTATTATCTAAGTACATATATATCATCACATACTAACCCTCACTAAATCTGTGCAAATATAAAAATAAATAAACAATATTAATAAATAAATAAATAAATCAGCAATAAATAGAGGACATGAGATGAAGAGTCTTTCAAAGTGAGTCCATAGGTTGTGAGAATATTTCAGTGATGGGGCAAGCGATGTCAAGTGAAGTTACCCCTTTTGGTTCAAGAGCCTGATAGCTATGGGGTAATAACTGTTCCTGAACTTGGTGGTGTGAGTCTTGAGGCGCCTATACCTTCTTCCTGATAGCAGTAGCAAGAAGAACGCAAAACCTGGATGGCAGAGGTCCCTGATCCTGCTTTCTTGTCACAATGCTCTGTGTAGATGTGCTCAATGGTGGGAATGGCTTTACCTATGATGAACTGGGCTGTATATACTACTTTTTGTAGGATTTTCTGTTCAAAGGCATTGGTGCTTCCACACCACACCATCATGCAGACAGTCAATACACTCTCCACTACACACCTATAGAAGTTTTTCAAAAGTCATGCCAAATCTTGTAAACTCCTGAGGAAGTAGAAGTGTTGCCATGCTTTCTTCCTAATTGCACTTACATTCTGGGCCCAGGACAGGTACTTGGAAATGATAACATCGCAAGATTTAGCTGCTGACCCTCTGCACCTCTGATCCCTGATGAAGACTGGCTCATAGACCTCTGGTTTCCATCTTCAGAATTCAATGATCAGCTCCTTGGTCTTGCTGATAGCACCACTCAGCCAGATTTTCAATCTCCCTCTTATGTTTTGATTCACCAGCACCTTTGATACTGCCTACAACAGTCAACAAACTTGAATATGGTATTGGAGCTGTGCTTAGCCACATAGTCATAAGTGTAAAGCGAGTAGAGCAGGGGACTAAGTACACGGCCATGTGCACTTGTGCTGATGGAGATCGTAGAGGAGATTTTGCAGCCAATCTGAACTGACTAGGGTCTGCAAGTGAGGAAATTGAGGATCCAATTAACCAAGGAGGTCCTGGGGCCAAGGCCTTGAAGCTTATTGATTAGTTCTGAGGGGATGATAGTACTAAACACTGAGCTGTAGTTGATAAAGAGCATCCTGATTTATGTATCTTTGCTGTCCAAGTATTCCAGAGTTGAGTGACGAGCCAATGAAATGGCATCAGCTATTGTGATGGTAGGCAAATTGGAGCAGATCCAAGTCGCTTCTCAGGCAGGAGCTGATAAGTTTCATCGCCAACCTCTCAAATCACTTCATCATTGTAGATGTAAATGCTACTGGATGATAGTCATTGAGGCAGGTTAACATGATCCTCTTAGGCACCGGTATAAGTGAAGCTGGCTTGACACAGTTGAGTATCTGAGATTTCTGAATTGAGAGGATAAAGATCTCAGTGAACACTCCAGCCAGTTGATCAACACAGGTCTTTAGTACTTGGTTAGGCACCTCATCTCAGCCAGATGCTTTCTGTGGGCTCCTCTTCCTGAAGCAGAGAAACATGTCAGCGTCAGAGACTGAAATCACAGGATCATCGGGGCTCTGGGAGTTCATGATGGTTCCTCATTGTTTTGATGGTCAAAGTGACCATAGAAGTAAATCAGCTCATCTGGAAGCGAAGCACTGTTATCACCTATGTCGCCTGATTTTACTTAATTAAGAGGTGATAGCATTCAAGGTCTGTCACAATTGTCCAGCATCCTTCATTGATTCAAGTTTAGTCTGGAATTGCAACTTCACCCATAAGATGGCTTTCTGGAGATCATACCTATACCTCTTGTAATTTTCTTAAATGCTATTGATCTGGCCCTCAGAAGATTGTGAATCTCATGGCTCATTCAGGGCTTCTGGTTGGGGAAGACCTGGAATGATTTTGTGGAGACACACTATTCTACAACTGTTTTTATGAAGTCCATAACAACCATGGTATAATAATTTAGATATTTAGATGCAAAGACGAGTCCTTGAACACAGCCTTGTCAACTGATTCAAAACAATCCCATAGCCACACCTCCACCTCCTGCAACTAATTATTTGTTGTCCTAATCTCTGGAACTTCACTCTTTAATTGATAGAAAAATAAACGTTCCAGTGAAGTTCCTACCTCAGAGCAAAGAGCAGCAATAACACTGCTGCTAAACTAGAATGCATATTCATCAACATCTACAGGAATAAATGATTGCAACTTCTCCTACAGTTCCAAAGGGTAAATATTAACTCAGGAACATGGCAGCTTCAGTATTGGGATTCAGATTAAACTGCCCCGAAGGTCAGACTGTTGCACAGCACAGTCGAACCTTCCAGCCCACCACAAACATGTTGATCTTGTTTACCCATCTAATGTCACTTACACACAGGACTAGAGATGATTCCACTATCTCCTCTGGGAGCAAGATCCAAATATCTATCATCTGTATAATAATACTTTTGCCTCAAAACCCCTTCCTTTCTTCTTAAACTGACCCCTCAAGTTTTTGATGTTCCTTCCGTGGGAAAATTATTCTGACTACTTACACTACTTGTAGTCTTACAAATTTATATACCTCTATTCTGTCACTTCTCAACCTTCTTTTGATCTTGGAAAATCAAGTGTTAGCTTATCCAAATGCTCTCCATAAGTGAAATCCTCTAATATAGCCTATATTCTAACAAATCTCCCCTGTACTTTGTTCAGTGCAACTACGTCCTTCCTATAGTGTGGTGACCAGATCTGAACATAGTATTCTAGGTGCAGTCTTATAAAGTTTTATGAAATTCCAGTATAATGACCCAATTCTTACTCTCACCATGGCATATGTTCTCTTTTTCCTCACACTGTTATTCACATCTTCTTCTTCTGAGGTCAACTAAAATGATCCTCATTTGGAACTCAACCATACCCAATGGGTTAAAGTGCCATCTCCATTTTTCTAATCACACTTATTCTTTCAGACCAAACCTGAATGTTCATAACCTCAATATCCTATTCTATTTTCGGATGTCAGATTCTACCTCTGTAATATCGCTCATCTTTGCTTTACCTTAGTCCACCTATTGCTGATGAACTCACCCTCCATTGTCCAGGTGCTAAAAACACTTTCATATTCCAAAATTATACTCACCTGTCTAAATTCAGTCTATCAGAATGCTCTGCCCGCTGCTCTGGTGTACGATACACAACAGGTATTCCAGGCGCTGAAGGAAGCTCGGAGAAAATGACATTGTCACCTAGAAGATAATAATGGGGCTGATCATATAGAAGTCAAGTCAAGTCAAGTCACTTTTTATTGTCACTTCGACATGAGACAATTGTCACGAGACAATGTTTTTTCAGGACCATGGTGCTACACGAAACAATACAAAAACTACACTGAACTATGTGAAAACAACACAGAAAAAAAACGACACTTAACTGCAGACCTACCCAGGACTGCATAAAGTGCACAAAACAGTGCAGGCATTACAATAAATAATAGTCAAGACAATAAGCACAGTAGAGGGCAATAAGTTGGTGTCAGTCCATTCTCTGGGTATTGAGGAGTCTGATAGCTTGGGGGAAGAAACTGTAACATAGTCTGGTCATGAGAGCCCGAATGCTCCGGTGCCTTTTCCAGATGGCAGGAGGGAGAAGAGTTTGTATGAGTGGTGTGTGGGATCCTTCCATAATGCTGCTTGCCTTGCGGATGCAGCGTGTAGTGTAAATGTCCGTAATGGCGGGAAGAGAGACCTCGATGATCTTCTCAGCTGACCTCACTGTCCGCTGCAGGGTCTTGCGATCTGAGGTGATGCAATTTCCATACCAGGCAGTGATGCAGCTGCTCAGGATGCTCTGAGTACAACCCCTGTAGAATGTGATGAGGATGAGGGGTGGGAGATGGACTTTCCTCAGCCTTCACAGAAAGTAGAGATGCCGCTGGGCTTCCTTTGCTATGGAGTTGGTGTTGAGGGACCAGGTGAGATTCTCCGCCAGGTGAACACCAAGAAATTTGGTGCTCTTAACGATCTCTACCGAGGAGCCATCGTTGTTCAGCGGGGAGTGGTCGCTCCGTGCCCTCCTGAAGCCAACAACCATCTCTTTTGTCTTGTTCACATTCAGAGACAGGTTTTTGGCTCTGCACCAGTCCGTTAGCCGCTGCACCTCCTCTCTGTAAGCTGACTCGTCGTTCTTGCTGATGAGACTCACCACGGACGTGTCATTGGCAAACTTGATGATGTGGTTCAAGCTGTGTGTTGCAGCACAGTCTTGGGTCAGCAGAGTGAACAGCAGTGGACTGAGCACACAGCTCTGGGGGGCCCCCTTGCTCAGTGTGATGGTGTTGAGAGATGCTGCCTCCGATCCGGACTGACTGAGGTCTCCCGGTCAGGAAGTCTAGTATCCAGTTGCAGAGGGAGGTGTTCAGGCCCAGTAGGCTCAGCTTTCCAATCAGTTTCTGAGGGATGATTGTGTTAAATGCTGAACTGAAGTCTATGAACAGCATTCAAACGTATGTGTCTTTTTTGTCCAGGTGGGTTAGGGCCAGCTGGAGGGTGATGGCAATGACATTGTCTGTTGAGTGGTTGGGACGGTACATAAACTGCAGGGGGTCCAGTGATGGGGGCAGCAGGGTCTTGATGTGCCTCATGACGAGCCTCTCGAAACACTTCATGATGATGGATGTGAGTGCAACGGGACGGTAGTCTATTCGGAAGAAATCTTCTGAATAGATAAAAAGTCATTACATGAAAGAAAAGCATTCAAACAAAATAAATAATAAGTAGAATTAGCTACTTCCACACGATAGTAATTCGGCACTACTTTGGATGAAAACTTTTGAGTCCTTAAAAAAAATCTGAGCCCCAGTTATCTGCTTCTACCATTATACGAAATCATGGCTATTCTGTGTGTTCTCTTATCCATATCACAACCTTGTACATCTTGTCATGACCCCAGCCCCCTCCTTTGTGAGAATCGCAAGAGAGAGAGAGAAGCCTTACGGTTTGGAATGTGGGCTGGCCGCTCAGCCAGACAAAAGCCTTGGACATAGCATTGTCTTGGGAGACACCTTTGTGGAATAAGGGACTGGACTACGTGCAAACCCTCAGGGCAATGTGGGCTGGGTGATGGGGGAAAGATTGCCTCACCCCCACCCTGACTGACATCTACAACCCTGCCAGTCCAGATAAAAGGGGGGGCTGCCGAGGCGGGGCCTCAGACGCACCAAGGAGACACACGAAGAAGACACGATAGCGCTTCCCGTCGGAGCGGGAAGCCATTCTGAAGGAAGCCACGTGCGTTAGATTCCGGATCGGGAGTCTGTGGCTGAAACCAAAGGAAAAACCGTTTTAACTAACAACAGGGATTTGCTTCGCAAAGACGACGGGCAAGTGTTCCTTCTCTCTCTCTCCAACACGTGAAATGCCAGCGGTTCCCGAAACGGGGAAGCCTGCAGACTTTGAGTGACTCTTATATTCCACTGGACTCAGTATCCCCTAGACGATAGAGCTTATTTTTGATTTATTACTATACCTGTGCTTTAGATTGAGTTTTGACGATGTATATGATCTGAATGTTTTGTATTAACCATACGTTTGTGCCCCTTTAAAAATAAAACGTTTGAAAATAGTATCATCAGGCTTCAGCGGACCTCTCTATCTTTGCTGGTAAGTCACCCGGTTACTGGGAACGTAACAATCTCTGCCTAAGAAACAAACACGAGAAAATCTGCAGATGCTGGAAATCCAAAGCAACACACATAAAATGCTGGAGAAACCAAGCAGGCCAGATAGCATCTATAGGAAAGAGCAAACAATCGACATTTCGGGCCGAGACCTTTCATCTGGACTGGAAAGGATGGGGAGAAGTCAGAATAATCAGGCGAGGGGAGGGGAGAAGAAATACAAGATGGTAGGTGATAGGTGAAACCAAGGGGGGTGGAGGGGTGAAGTAAAGACCTGAGAAGTCTGGCCTCATCTTGGCAGTAGAGAATTGACATGTCGGAATAGGAGTGGGAAGCAGAACCAAAACGGGTGGCCACTGTAAACTTCCTGATGAAGGGTCTCGTCCTGAATCGTCGACTGTTTAATCTTTCTCATAGATGCTATCCGATCTGTTGGAGAAATATCTGTGCAACCCGAATTTAAAATGATCCATCTACAGCACATCATCCCCACAACCCATTCACCAGTCCTCAACCTCAACAATATTCTGTTCAGCTTTCAATCTCCTTTGTGTAAAGAAATGATTCAAGTAGCAACAGATTCAAGGTGAACAAATAGAACCTAACCAGAATCAGATTTATTATCACTCTACATTGTTGTTTTGCAGCAGAAGTAGAGCACAAAATATAAAAATTATGAAAAGTTACAAATAAATATATAGTGGAAAAGAGGAATAACAAGGTAGTTTTCATGGGTTAATGGACAGTTCAGAAATCTGATGGTAGAGAGGAAGCTGTTCATAAAACACTGAGTGTGGGTCTTTGAGAAAAAAGTGAAGTGGTATGTTTGAATTTTCAGAAAATCTCAGTGAAGAGAATTTCAAATAAAATCAGAGTGAATATTCTTCTGAGGAGTAATACCCAGCCTGGATTAAGGACAGCTTAACAAACAGAACATAGAGTGTAAATAAAAGGGTCATTTTCAGATTGGAGTGTAACACGGATTCAGTGCTAGTGGCCTGGCTGCTCACAACCATTATCTACAGTATTCAAGAGAGAATTAAGTGTAACTTTATGAAAATTTACTGATTATACACAGCTGAATGTCAGTGAGTGCTTTATGGAGAATGCAAGAGGACTTGGGAATATAGGCAGCTGAAGCGAGCTAATGGCAGAGCAGATGCTGTATGTGCAAAAATGTGAGCCTGTGAGTAGGCCTCCGTTAGTCTTGATAGACCATGGATTTGCACCTTGGAAAGTTGCAAAAACCAAGCCTGGGCAAGGTTTTTTTTTTTAAATGGAAGACCGGCAGTTGCCCAAGCTACAAGTCTCCCCTCTCCATGCCACCAATGTTGTCCAAGGGAAGGGCATTAGACTACTTTCAGTGGCGAAAGGTGAGAGTGGTGAGAGATTGAAAACTCTTGTTTTTGTAAAACATCTTGTACACATATCACTAAACACTAATCTGCAGGTAGTGCAAGCAATTAGGAAAGCAAACACAAGAGTGAAGCCATCTCGCTCCAATTCTACAGGGGTCTGCTAAGACCACACCTGGAATACTCTCTGTTCTCCCAATCCATGCAAGTATTAATTGAGATAAATGAAATGCAGTGAACATCCACCACATTGATTTATGGGAATCTGTCTTATAAGTCGATGATATCTTTAATTTATTAGAATGAGAGGTGATCATTCATTTAAACATACAACTTTCTTATTCTCATGTTCCTCTAAATCTTAAACCTATCTAAGTGACTTTAAAATGCTGTAATTAAACCTGCCTCCACCATTTCATTTAGCAGCTCATTCATATACCCACTATCCTGAGTGAAAAACGTGCACCTTGGGTCCCTTTTTAAACCCTTCTCATCTCACAAACCTATACCTTCAAGTTTCAGACTCGCCTACAGAATTGCAGCCCACTACCAGTCACAGGCATCACTCTGAAATGTAACCCTCCACTACCACCCTCTATCAAGCCAATCTTGCATCCAATTCCAATTATCTGAAAAGAACAAGAATTTCAGGTTGTATATTGTATATATTCTCTAACATTAAATCGAAGTATTGAACTAGCTAGCTCACCCTGGATCCTATATGATCTCACCTTCTCCACCAATCCACCATAAATGACCATGTCCAAAGCCTTTCTAAGGTTCATGTAGACAACATCTACCATTCTGCCCTCATCAACCTTCCTGGTCACTTCTTCAAAATAATCAATTAAATTTCTGAGATAACTTTCATGTACAAAGCCACGCAGTCTATCCTTGTCTTTCCAAATGCAGATAAATTGCCTTTCAGAGTCTCCTCCAGTAACCTATCCACCACCAAAGTTAGGTTCTCTGGCCTGTAGCTCTTTGGTTTGTCCTTTCAGCCATTCTTAAATAAAGTCATAACATCACCACTTTCCGGTCATCCAGTACATCACCCCAGGTAAGAAAGATACAAGCCTCTGCCAGGGTCCCAACAATTTCTTTGCCTTGCCTCCCACAATGTCCGATGGCACTTGGTTGAGCTGCAGGGACTTCAGTCATTGAGTGTCAAAACAAACATAATAGATCTCTTTGGAGATTGATGGATGTGGGTTTAGTACAGGAAAATGATGTTGAAGTAACTTACTGAGCAGGAAGAACGGGCTAAATGGCTTGCTTCCCAAGTTCTAAAGTTGGGTGTTTGGACTTAGATACAGTTCTAGTTGGGATCCATTCATGGGCACACAAGAGATTCTGCTGGAATCTAGAGTGAGGTTTCTTATTCTGGGGTCCACTGACCCCTAAGGTGTCCATGATCTTGGATGGGAAAAAAATTTATATTTTTATTTTCACTAACCTCCAACTGCAATTTAGCCTTTCCTTCAATGATGAATGTATGTAACAAACCACAATATTATTTTTAGTACCTGTGACTTTGTCATATTTTTATATCACATTACAGTTGTTACAAAAACCTCAAAAAATTGTTTACTACTCATCACTACTTCGAAATTACAGTAATTATATGACCCACTGCTAGATCAAATGTGACCAATTGGATGTCCACTACGACATGTGTTGCTTTGTCAAAGATCACCCACGATTTAATGTTCTTATCCAAACTAAGCAACAATAGCCTTCACACTGATATATATTTAAAAACTAAAAAATTTAATTTTAACTTGTCTGTATTTTAAATGTGGTCTTGTTATTTAATGCATTAATAAAGAAGCAAATATATTACTATATCACAAATAAGCTTTTTTAATATTTTGATAACTATATTTCAATACAACTGGCTTCATTTGTAATCCTATGTATTTTATTTGACATATTTAAATATATTATTCTGAGAAGGGTCCATAGGCTTAACCAGACTGTCAAAGGAATCCATGGCATATAAAAAAGATTAAGAACCCTTATCTGGAGGAACTCAGTGGATCAAGCAGCATCTGTGCGGGTAAAAGAATTTGTATCATGTCAAGACTTTGCATTAATTCTAAGGATGGGGAGGGAAGAGTCCATTCATGGTCTGTACAGCTGTAACAAAACTTCCACTCCTAATTCAGACCACATGAGATGGGACTTATTTCATGAGACAATTTTAAAACATGAGTAGAATATTCTATGAATGTGAAGCACCTGGTAAGTATGGCAAGGCTCCTTGACCATGTGAAGGGGAAGGCACAGCACTTTGAGAGCCCTGTCGAGACTTGCATTTTATTGAAGCAGGACTATGTGAAGGCACATCCGCAGCTATCCCCTTTGATAACGGTTCTGAGTAGTGGCGGAGTAGATCATCATGGCATGTTCCTTCTGTGAACAACAAAAAAAGAAAAGTAGCACCTGCACAAGTCAAACCTTCCTCCTCATAAGCTTCCTCTCGAGGTCTGACTACTTACATTCAACTAATAAGTGAATTTATAAAAAAATAAACTGACTTTCAATTACAACAGAAAACAGAACACATAAAATTCCCACGAATAGGGAATGGAATTTTTACTCAGTTGCTCCCTGGGGTTCAGATAATTCTTTTCACAACTATGTTCTTTTCTGAGGTGCTTGTACACAGGACAGCTCACCTGTTCTGTGCTGGGGCATTCCCCTGCACTACCAGATATTAATATGAGATTCAGCCACATCATTAATACTTTCAGGCAGCATGTAAACAATCAAAGCATTTGGGCTGAGATCCTTTATCAGAACTGATGAAGAATCTCAGCCCAAAATGTTGACTATTCCTTTCCGTAGACGCTGCCTGAAAAAGTCCAAGGAGGCACCGGTGAACCACAGACACTTGCCGCAGGCTGCTTTTTAGAAAGAAGGTAGAAGAACCTCAGGACCCAAGTACTAGGTTCAGGAACAGTTATTACCCCTCAACCACCAGGCTCCTGAATCAGAGGAGATAACTTCACTCAACTCAACTTGCCCTATCACTGAACTGTGCTCACAGCCTATAAATTCACTTTGAAGGACTCTTCATCTCATGATCTCGATATTTATTGCTTTATATCCTATTTTGTACTTTCACATTTTGTTGTCTTTGGCACACTGGCTGTTGTCCATGCTGTTGGGAGCAGTCTTTCATTGATTCTGAAGCAACACACAGAAAGTGCTGGAGGAATTCAACAAGTCAGGAAGTGTCGATGGAAATGAATAGATAGTCGATGTTTCAGGCCAATCCTTCTTCAGGACTAAGAAGGAAGGGGTAAGATGCCAGAATAAAAAAAGTTGGGTGGGGGGGGGGGAGAGGGAAGAGGCTGGCTGGAAGGTGATAAGTGAGGCGAAGTGGGTGGGAAAGGTGAAGGACTGAAAAAGAAGTAATCTGATAGGAGCGGAGAGCAAACCATAGGAGAAAGGGAAGGAGGAGTTGATCCAGGGGGAAGTAATAGACAGGTGAGAAGAGGTAAAAGGTTAGAGTGGGGAATAGAGGAATAAGGGGGAATTTGTTTACCGGGTGGAGAAATTGATATTCATGCCATCAGTTTGGGGGCTACTCAGATGGAATATAAGGTGTTGTTCCTCCACCCTGAGGTTGGCCTCATCTTTGCATAACATGGACTGACACGTCATTACAAGAAAAGGAAATGGAAATAAAATGTTTGGCCACTTATGGTGGATGGTGCAGAAGTGCTCGACAAAGTGGTTTTCCAAATTTACAATGAGTCTCACCCATGTAGAGGAGACCACATCGGGAGCACTGGACACATTAGACATTCACAGCAGGTTCGCACCTGGATGGTCTCCCTGGGGCCATGGATGGAGGTGAGGGAGGTGGTATATAGGCAGCTTTAGCTGTTGCAGGGATAAGTGCCAGGAGGGAGGTTAGTGGAGAGGAATGGACAAGAGAATCACGGGGGGGGGGGGGGAATCCCTGCGGAAAGTGGGGGTGGGCAGGGGGAGGTAAAGATACCTTTAGCGGTAGGATCCCTTCAGAGGCAGCGGAAGTTTCGGAGGATGATGTGCTGGATGCAGAAACTGATGAGATGGTAGGTAAGGACGAAAGTCATCGTACTGTACCATCTCCTTTAAGTACAGGTGATGTCTTCTATTTTCTCTTTGATAGTTTAGGCATTGATTTCTACTCTTGCCTACTGTGGGATCACAATGTCCTCTACCCTCAACCACACTCACTCTGGCCAGATCCTTGTAACTTCATAAAGTTTAAAACTAGTTTGTGTGTCATATCTAGTGCTCAGTCCCCTTAACCTTTCAATGCATACGAATAAAATCTATCAAATACCATACCTGGTTTGCCATGGAAATTCTTGTCACCTTCTACATTCAAAAGCTTGTGTGAGGGAAGGAACTCCTTGTTTACTTTATAATCAAGCTGCAAAGTAATAAAAGATAGAAACATACTTCTGTGATAATTTAGCCCCTTGAATTCAGAATGTCATGATTTTGATCACAAATGAAAATCACAAATAGCTGTAAGATAATAGGAAAGTGAACAGAATTTCACCAGAAGGATCAAGAATTAGAAGACACAAAATGAAGCTTTAGCAAAAGAGCCACAATGGACGGGCAAAGACAAATATTTATGCAATAAATGGTAGGGGACTGGAATGAGAAGCAATGAATCAGATTCAACTATGATGGATAAATTCATGAAAGGGAAGAATTTATAGAACAAAATGGAAGAGACAGGGGAAAGAAATGAAATATATTGCTTCTAATTAGGAACTGCTACCATCAGGTGGGAGGTACAGAAGTCTGAGGTTCCACACAACCAGGTTCAGGAAGAGCTACTATCCTACAGCCACCAGGTTCTTATACCAACTACACAATCTTAAGCACACCATGGCAACAGAACACTATGGTCCATCTCATACTCTTCCATGGACTTGTCTTCAATTGCATCTTTGGTTTTATTTTTCCCTGTCTTACTTTCTCTATAGCATTGGCATAACGTTGATGTATAATTCATGTATTATTCATATTCTGTGTAGATAAAGACATTTGTTTTCCCTTAATGTATTGATCTAGTTACATCCCTGACTTTTTCTTAGGTCTCTTTATATTGACTCAGTTATTTCACTTAGTTCACAGTTATCATGAGATAACAGAAAATGAAAGGCTATGTGGGTGGTAAGGGTTGGGTTGAGGGAAGGTCAACATAGCATCATAGGCTGGAGGGCCTGTACTATTCTATGTTAACTTTCTTGTTTTAATCACAAGAGTGTGCTTCTTTAGTATTTCCTTCCCTTTCCCTCTGGACTATGTATTCTGCATGTCTGGCTACAGGCATAGCTGGTTCTGGAACACTGGTCTTCAGTATATCTGGGTAAGAGTTGTCAGGACCCATGGCTTTTTAAAAAATCAATTAATTAAAATCACCAAGAACAAATCAACTGGGTGAAGACTGATTTCTGTGATGGCGAAAATTCAGATGGCTTAAGAGCATCAACCACTCACATCTTTTTTTCTGAAATTGCAGCAGTATTATTTTTTCTTTTGCATGTATTTCAATCAGAGATTTGGGATGTGCAGGAAAACAGGAAGTAGAAGCTCAGACACGGCCGAGCAGGCACAAGAGGCCTAACAGCCTCCCCCTACTTCGATTTATTAAGTAATCACATTGGTAGCTTTCATTAACACTGAAGACAGAAATATTCATAGACTTTCCTCTCTTTACTCAGTTATCTGACTACCACCTTTCTCAAAATATTAACTCAATCTGCTGGAGGTGGAATTTGTTTTAAGCCTGTCTAGCACATGTTGCTTTTGAGCCAAAAGCTGTGTAAACTGATAATATATTTTTAACAGGTTATCAGACAGTAAATCAGCAACTACAATCTAAAATGGAATTAAAGCCAGAAAAAAAGCAACAGATCAATAAGATTTCTATCCTCTCCATTACATCAATTGTTTTCAGACCATCTAATCCTATTGGTGAAATCATACTGAAGAATCCTAGTTTCTTAGAGAAATTCCTACAATCCTCAGAACCTGTCACTCACTGGCAAGCATCTTTTTACCTGTTGTTTCTGGGATGATCGGTCTCCGACTGCTGAAGCCTGCACGGATAATTGAAGACCACAAGTATTAATCTGCAAATAAGAGTGGAGTTACAACACCTGTATTAAATACCTCGTATTAATTAAAAGCCCTGTAATCAGAAGCCTCACTTTCAACACAAACATGCAAACAGTTAAACTTGAAAGGCAGGAAAGAATCAAAATTTTGGCAACTCTTGTGTTTAAATAAAAAGTCATGCTTAGATGAAGTCGAGCTGCATTGTCATTATATACCTATGCTAAATATATCACAATCCTCGGATCTGTTTGCTAACAATAAAGATATGTTCCAGCAAAAAGTGTAGAGATGACACCTGAAGTACTGTGGGCAACCTTGAGAAAGATGTACTGACCTTAGTGGATATGAAATGTAGATTTACCAGAATAACAAGAGGGTGCCAAGAGTGATATAGTGATATTACAGAAACAGATTACACAAACTAGGGTATTACCTGGACCAAGTATTACCCGAGTCCAGTAAACTAGGGCTGTATTACCTGGAAGCTTGAATGCTGAGGGAATTGATGATAGAAGTTTTCAAAATAGCAAAAAAATATTTCAAGACACAAAATCCCAACATATAAAGTGCTGATAGAAGAAACTGACGTTAATAGTTTCTGTTCATTGCTACCATCAAGGTGGTGGTACAGGAGCCTGAAGACACACAGTCAACATTTCAGAAACAGCTTCTTCCCCACCAGCAGATTTTGTAATGGGCAATAAGCCAACCCATTATTAGATAGATAGATAGATAGATAGATACTTTATTCATCCCCATGGGGAAATTCAACTTTTTTTCCAATGTCCCATACACTTGTTGTAGCAAAACTAATTACATACAATACTTAACTCAGTAAAAAATATGATATGCATCTAAATCACTATCTCAAAAGCATTAATAATAGCTTTTAAAAAGTTCTTAAGTCCTGGCGGTAGAATTGTAAAGCCTAATGGCATTGGGGAGTATTGACCTCTTCATCCTGTCTGAGGAGCATTGTATCGATAGTAACCTGTCGCTGAAACTGCTTCTCTGTCTCTGGATGGTGCTATGTAGAGGATGTTCAGAGTTATCCATAATTATCCATAATTAAGCCAACTTGCTATTTCTGCTCCTCTTTACATTACTTAATTAATTTAATTCATACACATATTATTGTAATTTCTAATTTTAATATATTGCACTGTACTTCTGCCACACAACAATGAACTTCATGCTATGTCAGTGACATTAAACCTGATTCTGAACCCAAAAGGGATTTGTTTTGATTCAAAAGCTTTCTCACTGCTGCTGTACAAGTTACTTAGACTAAAAGGAGTGATCAATATTGAGAGACACACAACATCGAGATGGCAAGCTCAGACATCAACTAAAATTCTTTCTTTTTCAATCTTTTTATTGAATTTTTCGAAAACAGATATATAACAGTCATAATAGTATAAAGGGAGTGAGATTACCTTGTTGGCAGTTAACATGAGTAAAAATTATAGGTAACAGCATATAATAGACCTCCAAAACCCTAAATATAAACAGGATACCAGAAAAAAACAAAAAGATGGAAAAAAAAACCCAAATTGAAAAAGAACAAAAACAAAGTATACTAAACTAAACACAACTAAACCTGAACTTAAAAAATGCAAGCTGGGCTATTCCATTACATCAAAGAAAATTTTCCCATTTCTCTAAAGGTAAAGAAAGTTGAAGTTCCTTCTCCCATTCATTTTTGATTTTATCGGATATATCTGGCTGTATATTCATAATCATATCATAGATGATTGCAATTAAACCCTTCTGAGAGGGGTTTAAGCCTAAAATTTTTTCCATATCAGTTGGATATGAAATCGGAAAAGTAGGTAACATAATATTTAAAAAATCTCTAATCTGTAAGCATCTGAAAAATGGGATCTGAGCAAATTATATTTATTAGAGAATTGTTCAAAAGACATAAAACAATTATCCAAAAATAAATCATGAAAACATATTATACCCTTTGTTTTCCAAATCAAAAAGGCTTGATCCATGAGAGAAAGAAAAAATTAGATATAATAGGACTTGATAAAATAAATTTATTCAAGCCAAAAAATTTACGAAACTGAAACCATATTCAAAATGTATGTTTAATTATTGGATTAACCATTTGTTTATTCAATTTAGAGAAAACCAAGGGAAGTGAAGTCCCTAAAATGGAAGTCAATGAAAATCCTTGTACAGAATTATATTCAAGATTAACCCATTGTGGACTGACATTAATATCCACATCTTGTGTCCAAAATATTAAATATCAAATATTAGTTGCCCAATATCTTAAATTCGGCAGTGCCAGGCCACCGTTTTTTTTTTGATTTCTGCAAGTGTTTTTTACTTAGCCTAGGATTTTTATTTTGCCATATATATGACGAAATTTTAGAATCAATAGTATCAAAAAAGGATTTAGGAATAGACAATAGACAATAGGTGCAGAAGTAGACCATTCGGCCCTTCGAGCCTGCACCGCCATTCTGAGATCATGGCTGATCATCTACTATCAATACCCGTTCCTGCCTTGTCCCCATGTCCCTTGATTACCCTATCCATAAGATACCTATCTAGCTCCTTCTTGAAAGCATCCAGAGAATTGGCCTCCACTGCCTTCTGAGGCAGTGCATTCCACACCCTCACAACTCTCTTGGGAGAAGTTTTTCCTTAACTCTGTCCTAAATGATCTACCCCTTATTCTCAAACCATGCCCTCTGGTACTGGACTCTCCCAGCATCTGGAACATATTTCCTGCCTCTATCTTGTCCAATCCCTTAATAATCTTATATGTTGCAATCAGATCCCCTCTCAATCTCCTTAATTCCAGCGTGTACAAGCCCAGTCTCTCTAACCTATCTGCATAAGACAGTCCGGACCTCCCAGGAATTAACCTTGTGAATCTACGCTGCACTTCCTCTACAGCCAGGATGTCCTTCCTTAACCCTGGAGACCAAAACTGTACACAATACTCCAGGTGTGGTCTCACCAGGGCCCTGTACAAATGCAAAAGGATTTCCTTGCTCTTGTACTCAATTCCCTTTGTAATAAAGGCCAACATTCCATTAGCCTTCTTCATTACCTGCTGCACTTGCTCATTCACCTTCAGTGACTGATGAACAAGGACTCCTAGATCTCTTTGTATTTCTCCCTTACCTAACTCTACACCGTTCAGATAATAATCTGCTTTCCTGTTCTTACTCCCAAAGTGGATAACCTCACACTTATTCACATTAAACGTCATCTGCCCACTCACCCAGCTTATCCAAGAACAAAGATTGGTACCGCTTGGAAAAGATATAAAAATTTAGGTAAGATAATCATTTTAATAGCATTGATTCGACCAATCAATGATATAGACAGTAAGGACCATTTAGTAAGTGATTGTCTAACCTGGTCTATTAAAGGTAAAAAATTGATGTTAAATAAATCCTTATGTTTTTTAGTAATTTTAACCCCTAGATAAGTAAAATAATCCGTAACCAATCTAAAATGTAGGCGTCTATAAATTGGAACTTGCATATTTAAATTTTTTTATTAGTTTTTCAAAACATTTTACAAAATTAAAAACCCCCCAATGGGGAGCATTAATACAGTGCAAGATTAGGCATACAATAACAATATGCTACAAAGGAAGAGAATTTAACAAAAAAGCACCTAAATTAAAGACAAGTGAGCTTAGTGTCCTCCCCAAGCCCCACAACACAAGAAAAAAACAACAACAACTCCAGACCAACCACCACACAGTATAAAGAGTATAAGTCCAGACAGTCAAACTCCCAGACTGTGAATACACTTAGTAACAGAGGATAATAATGCCTACTACCAGAAAAAAAAGGGAGCTGAAAGCAAGGGACCGAAAAGAAGAAAAAAAAAGAAAAAAAAACCCTAGTCAAGAGGAAGGTTATGAAAGTACTCGATAAAAGGTCTCCAGACCTTATGGAACTTTAGATCCAAATTAAGAACTGAATAATGAATTTTTTCGAGGTCCAAGCAGGCCATAATGTCGTTAAGCCATTGCGCATGAGTGGGCGGGGCAACATCTCTCCATCTAAGGAGGATCAAGCGTCTCGCCAGGAGAGAGGCAAAGGATAGTATTCGGCATTTGGTCGGACCCAGACATAAATCTGTTTCGCCCCAAAAACCGAACAGAGCAATTAAGGGGTTAGGTTCTAGGTGCTGATTCAGAATACCCGATAGTGTAGTGAAGACATCTTTCCAGAATTTCTCCAAGCTAGGACAGAGCCAGTACATATGGATGAGAGAGGCCACGCCCCTCTTGCATTTATCAAAGTGCGGACTAATGCCAGGGTAGAATCGAGATAGTTTAGATTTAGACATATGGGCTCTATGAACAATCTTAAACTGTAAGAGACAATGGTGAGCACAAAGAGAGGTTGAGTTAACCGATTTGAGAACTGAGTCCCAGCTCTCCTCGGATAAGGAGATATTTAAATCCTGCTCCCAGGCCATTTTAATTTTATCCACAGGGGCCTGTCGTAAGGCTGCTAGTTTATCTTGGATAATTGAAATTAAACCTTTACCTAGTGGATTAATGGAGAGAAATAGGTCCATAGCATTTTTCGCAGGCATTTCAGGAAAGTTAGGAATTAAAGGAGCAGTAAAGTGTCGGATTTGGAGATATCTGAAAAAGTGAGCGTTAGGCAGGTTGAACTTAACAGAGAGCTGTTGAAAAGAAGCGAAGCGGTTATCAATGAAGAGATCTTCAAAATGTCTAATGCCCTTCCTGTACCAAACATGGAATGCTGAATCGAACGTGGTAGGTAAAAAAAGGTGATTATGTGCGACAGGGCTAGAAATGGAAAACCCCTGGAAACCATAGCATTTCCTGAACTGAGCCCATATACGCAAAGTGTGTCTAACCAGAGGATTAGCTATTGATCTGGGCAGACTGCTGGGGAGTGCAGAGCCAAGAAGTGCAGATATAGATAATTCTTTAGTGGAGCTCAACTCCATTGCCACCCAGTTAGGGCACTCAGGTTGGGAAGGGGAAAATTATAAATTCAAGACGAGTATTTATCAACCATTTACAGAGAAGGGAGAGAAAAATTCAGAGATTAGAAAAAAGGGGTGAAGAAAAGAAAAAGATAAAATAAATAAATATTTAAAGCAAAGGAAAAATAAATCAGCAGTTGAACTGTGAACCGACAAACAGGGAGGCCTTCACTAAAGACTTCGAACCTCCAAAACAAGTTAGAATTAGTTGTAGAACTCTGTAGGTAAAGTTATACAAGAATAAAAATAGGTTACACACACACCCAATACCGGGAGAGATTGTCAACAGCCCTTAAAGTTTCAATGAATAATGTCTGAGTGATTCAAGTGAATTCCGAGTCCACAGAAAGTAATTTTACTACGAGGAGTACTTATCCACCATTTTAGGAGGTCCGATCAGATTCCGAAGATGACTGGATAGCCGGAAGACTTGCCACAAACGCTTCAGCTTCCTTTGCTGATTTGAACCACTTGAATTCCCCGGTATTAAGATTGATTCGTAGATCAGCAGGGTTACGAAGGGAAGGTTTGAAACCACGATCAAAAAGCACTTTTATTACGCCTTTAAACTCAGCGCGCATCTTTAAGGTCTGGGGTGCAAAATCTTCCACAAAGCGAATGGTTGTATCCTGGAAAGAAAAAGAACCTCTGCGGCGTGCCTCCACAATCAGACTGTGTTTTACCTGGTATTGATGGAAACACCAGACTACTGGTCACGGACGGGAGCCCAGAATTCCGGGGGGTACGTAAAATCTGTGTGCCCGTTTGAGCTCGGGCGGCTTCGGAAGCAAATCTTTCCCAAATAACTCACAGAGAAACTCGGCGAAAAACTTCACGGTTGGTCCCTTTTCAGTCGCCTCTGGTAATCCCAGAATTCTGATGTTGCAGCGTCTGCTACGATTTTCGAGACCCACCATTTTGGAAAGAAGTTTATTAGATTTTTCCTCTAAGCTGGAACAGAGAGTCTCCAAGTATCGAACACAACTTTCTAAATCTTCAGAAGTCGAATCGATGCGAGATAAGTGTTCAGCATGTTTGTCCACTTTATCGTTGATCCGATCCAGTTTGTCTTCTAACTGTTTGAAAGCGGTTTTAAATTCCTTTAAGATTTCGTCTCGGAGCTTTCCCAGCGCAGCCAGGATCTCGTCCGACGGGGTCATAGCTTCTTTTCTCCCAGATTTAGAACTCTTGCTAGACATAGTAAGTTAGATATATTCACAGGCAAGTAAGAGATACCGAAATAATTCCTAACTAAGGTTTAAAAAATGGAGACATTTAGTGCAAAGGTAGCGACAGTAACGGAACAAAAGTTCGGAGCAGCTAAACAATCACCATCTTACCGGAAGTCCGGAACTTGCATATTTAAAGGAAAAAGTTCACTCTTATTAAGATTCGTTTATAACCAGAAAAGTTACTAAACTGAGCGAGCAAAGATATGACAGCAGGAATGGATTTCTCAGGATTTGAAATGCATAATAACAAATCCTCTACATATAATGATAACTTGTGTATCACATTTCCGCAGGAAATGCCAAATGTAGAAGGTGAGTCACGAATAGCAATAGCTAATGGTTCCAGGGCAATATCAAATAACATTTGGCTAAGAGGACAACCTTGCCTAGTGCCCCAAAACAGCTGAAAAAAAGGAGATCTTATATTATTGGTAAGTACCAAAGCTGTAGGAGCATAATATATCAATTTAACCCAGGATATAAATTGTGGGCTAAAATTAAATTTCTCAAGCGTACTAAATAAGTATGGCCATTCAACTCTATCGAACACTTTCTTGGCATCCAATGAGATAACACATTCTGGAGTTCTAACTGAGGAAATATAAATTATATTCATTAATCTCCTAATATTAAAGGACGAATAACGGTTTTTAATAAATCCGGTCTGATCAACCAAAATAACTCGAGGCAATACATTCTCCAATCTAGTTGCCACTATTTTTGAAAAATTCTTAGAATCTACATTCAATAAGGATATAGGCCTATATGATGCACATTCAGTAGGATTTTTATCTTTTTTAAGAATTAAAGAAATAGAGGCACCGTAAAAAGATTGTGGTAATTTACCTATAAGTAATGCATTCTTAAAGATTTTACATAGCCACGGAGTAAGTATAGTAGAAAAGGACTTTAAAAATTCTACTGTATAGCCATCTGGGCCAGGTACTTTACCTGAATTCATTGAAGAGATAGCATCTTTCATTTCTTGTTCCGTAACAGGAGCATCTAATATTAAACGCTCATTAGGTGATAATTTCAGAACATTCAATTTCCTTAAAAATTCATGCATTATAGTAGGGTCATCAGGAGATTCTGATTGATATAAGGAGATATAAAATTCTTGAAATGATTTGTTTATCTCATCGTGATCAACCGTCAAAGTTCTATCTTGCTCACGAATTTTAATAATCTGTCATTTAACCGAAGCTGATTTCAATTGACTAGCCAATAGTTTACCAGATTTATCACCAGATATATAAAACTGACTCCTAGACTTAATTAATTGATTTTCAATCGAGTATGTTAAAAGTAAACTACGCTCCATATGAAGCTCGACCCTTTTTTCATAGAGCTCCTGACTAGGAGCAATAGAGTATATCTTGTCAATTGCTTTAATCTTATCAGCCAACATACAAATCTCATTAATTCGTTTTTTTCAGTCCAGCAGAATATGAGATAATCTGTCCATGGATGTATGCTTTAAAAGTGTCCCATAGTACTCCGCTGGAAATTTCATCCGTAGAGTTTGTTGAAAAGAAAAAAATCAATCTGTTCCTTGATGAAATTCACAAAGTCCGAGTCATGTAATAATACAGAATTAAATCACCATTGACCAAAACTAGAAGGCGTATCCATTAGTTTAATAGAAAGTTTCAGTGGCGCATGGTCAAAAATGACAATGGAATCACAATTACAGTCAGTAACAGAGGGAATTAGATGAGAGTCAATAAAAAAAAAGTCAATTCCAGAGTAATTATGATAAACATGAGAAAAGAATGAAAACTCTTTTTCCTTTGGATGTAGAAACCTACAGATTTCTGAAATTCCAAAATCAAGCATAAAGGAATTAATAAAAGTAGCAGATTTATTCCGAAGCACCTGATTAGACTTAGATCTATCCATTGAAGGATTTAAACAACAATTAAAATCTCCTCCCGTTATCAGCATATAGTCATTTAAATTGGGAAAGGATGTGAATAAGTGTTTAAAAAATTCAGGATAATCAGTATTCAGAGCATAAACATTAACCATAGCCACTTTTTTATTACAGAGTGGGCCAGTAATTACCAAAAATCTACCATTTGAATCTGAAGTTGTTTCGTAATGAACAAATGAAATAGATGAATCTATAAAAATAGAAACGCCTCTCACTTTAGCCTGGGAATTTGAATGGTATTGTTGTCCTTTCCAAAACCTGAAAAAACACTGATTATCCTCTTTCCTCACATGAGTTTCTTGTACAAAAATGATCTGGGCATTCATTCTTCAGAATACCTTGAAATTTTTTTTCCCTAATCGGATGATTTAAACCATTTGTATTCCACGAAACAAAATTAATAATCTTATCCATCATAATAAGACCAGTAATATGGTACGTAAAGGGTTAACCAGAATACAAACTCATGAACTCAGAATAGGAAAAGAGATTTAAAGAGGAACCAGAAGTTACGACATGTCGGACATTTTAGTAGTTTCAAAATAGTCCAGGTGAAAAATCTACTCTAAAAAGAAAGAAACCTCCTTCCCCCACCCAGAAAGACCCAGAAATAGGCCAGAGATTGGCCAAAAGATAAGCTAAGACAAAATCTACCCCCATCTCTCCTGATGGCAGCCCAAAAGATAAAACTTCATAAAGAAAAGCTACCCATAATTCAACAAGTATATGACGAATCTTATCAAAAAAATAGCAAGACAAAGAACTACTGCTATTTTTTAGAAAAGGTTTAAATCATGGAACAGACTACTAAGATACTAGTATTTCAGAAAAAAGAGAAAGCAAGCACCAGTTTATGTTGTTAATTATTATTTTCATGCATGAACAATTGAAGGTGATGCAGCAGGAAAATAAGGTCTTATGAGAAGAACAAAGCAGAATGACATCCTAAAATGTAAAGGAAAAGAGAAAATGTAACTCCGTTCAAGAAAAATAGAAATCGACCACCAAAACATCTACTAAATAATTTCAAAAAATAAAAAAACGCATAATTCCAAAAAGGAACAGCAAAGTTAATCTAGAAATACTAAAAATACCTACAGTACAAACCAAAAAAGAGAACCCAAACATAAACAATTGAAAATGACGCAGCAAGAAAATAAGGTCTTATGGGAAGAAGAAAGCAAAATGACATCTTGAAATGTAAAAATAAAGGGGGCAAATGTATCTCCGTTCCAAAAAAAAAGAAATCAAACACCAAAACATCTACTAAATAGTTTAAAAAAAAACAAAATCTCAAAAGAGAACAGAAAAGTTGATCTAAAAATAGTTTTAAAAAAAAAGCTACAGTACAAACCAGAAAAGGGAACCCTCATATTCTAACTGACCCGATCAATAAGCTGGTAAATAGCTTAGAGATTTAAGTAAAAACCAAAAAAAAAACAGAATCCAAATCAGGCCGTAGTAGAGGAAGTTTGCTGGTCAAGAAATTTTTGAGCTTCATTTAATGTCTAGAAGAGACAACAGGAATTATCAGAGAGAATGATCTTCAAACGAGCAGGGAAAAGCAGATCTGGTTTGAAACCCACACGAAAAAATTCCGACATCAGAGGTTTAAATGCCATTCTTTCCTTCAGAACCTCAGGGCTAAAATCTTCAATGAAGCGAAATTTGAAACCTTTAAATTCAAACATGCCTTTCCGCCAAGCAAAGCAAATCAGACGTTCCTTGATATGAACATAATGGAGGCAAAAGATCACTGGCCGTGGATTAGTAGATTTTGGACGTAAAGAGCGATGGATGCAGTCAATTAATGGAGAATCATCCAGGACTTTTTTGCCAAACGCATCAAATAAAAATTGAGAAAAGAACTTAATAGGATCACCTTCCTCAACATCTTCAGGAAGCCCGATTATCTGTAGATTCTGTCTTCGAGATCGATTTTCAAGGTCGATAACTTTAGATTTATAACGATCCAGTTGTTGAGGCATCAAAGCTAAATTTTGTTCCAAAGTTGCGATATTTTGGTCTCTTTGCCGAGCGCCCTCGTCAAGTTCTGAAATTGTTGCTTGCTGCAGTTTAATTTCACGTTTAAGCGACCTAAAATTTTCCTCGATCGTCTTTAAAACTCCTTCTAACATGCAAACTTTTGAGTAAATCTATCATCTATGTTTCCACATTGCTTCAACAGTTAACACAGCCTGCTTAGATCGTTTAGAATCACCATCTCTTTTTCCATTAGGATCCGAATCTTTCCCGTTTTTTGCTTCTCATGATCTGGTATTCATTTCCAGCAAATTGAAGTCAAGGTCCAAAAGTATATCTATAACATAAACCTTTTGGTATAGGTATAAAAGAGAGTAAATAAGTGTGGCTACAGGTAATAAAAGTAAAGGGAACGGAGCGAAGCCAGATTAGACCTCACTCCATGAGCGCCACCAGATCCCCCACATCAACTAAAATTCAAGATTGTTTAATGTAACTTCCAGTACACAAATGTAAAGAACAAAATAATTGTTTCTCCAGATCCGATGCAGCACAAAAAAAAACACAGTAAGAACACAATAACAAAAAATAAATGTAAATACGTAGTATAGCTTCTATACATAGATTGTATGTACATAAAGTAACACTAGGTACAAGAGCACCTGTACACAAGGTGACTTACTGGAAATGGTAAAGTAGTGGCGGTTGGGGATGTGGAGGGGTGGGTTATGGTTGGAGGTTTGAATCAGCCTTACTGCTTGAGGGAACTGTTTTTTTAATTCTGTTGGTCCTTACATAAATGCTACATAGCCTTTTCCCTGATGCTGATGGTAGAAGGGCAATCAGTCCATCAGACAGGTGTGAGGGATGTTTCATGTTACTGGTCCTGATGGTTAAGGGGTAATTACTGTTTCTGACTGAACCTGGTGGTGTGAGCCCTGAGGCTCCTATACCTTCTTCTTGATGACAGTAGCAAGAAGAGAACATGTCCTGGATAGTGGAGGTCCCTGATAATGGATTCTGCTTTTCTGCAACAGCACTCCATGTAGATGTGTACAAAGGTGGAGAGGACTTTATCTGTGGTGGACTAGGCTGGACCCAGTACTTTTTGCAAGATTTTCTGTGTAAGAGATTTGGTGTTTCCATACCAGGCCGTGATGCAATCAGTCAGTATACTCTCCACCACACATTTACAGAAATTTGTCAAAGTTTTAGATGACAGGCCAAATTTTTACAAACTGCTAAGAAAGCAGAGACAGTGCCATGCCTTTTTTGTAAAGGCACTAACGTGCTGGATCACAGAAAGATCCTCTGAAATGAATTTCAAGTCACTGACCCTGTCCAACTCTGATCCCTTGATGTGGACTGGCTCATGGACATGCAGTTTCCTCCTCCTGTCGTCATTAATCACCTCTTTGGATTTGCTGACATTGAATGTTGTGTGCAACAACAAGGTTGTTGTGGCAACAATCAGGAAGAAGGCGCAAAAAGAAACAACACCAATCCTATATGCTGATTCGTCATCACCTTTGATTCAGCCTATGCCATTGGAGCTATGCTTTGCCACACAGTCATAAGTATAAGGTGAATAGAACAGGGCACAGAGCGCATATACACACACACACACACACACACACACACACACACACACACACACACACACACACACACACACACACACACACACACACACACACACACACACACACACACACACACACACAGCCTTGTGGTGCAGCTCTGCTGATGCAGATTGTGGAGGAGATTTTGTTGCCAATCCGAACTGACTAGAGATCCAGCAACCTCCTTCAGGACTCTGGGATGCAGCCCATCTGGTCCAGGTGACTTATCCAGATGAAGACCTTTGAATTTGCCGAGCACTTTTTTCTTTGTAATAGCAATGGCACTCACCCCTGCCCCCAACACTCATGGACCTCTGGCACACTGCTAGTGTTTTCCACAGTGAAAACAGATGCAAAGTACTCATTAAGTTTACCTGCCATTTCTTTGTTCCCCCCATTACTACTTCACCAGCATCATTTTCCAGTGGTCTAATATTAACTCTCACTTCCCTTTTACTCTTTATATAACTGAAAAAAACTTCTAGTATCTGGCTTTATATTATTGGCTAGATTGTCCTCATATTTCATATTTTGCCTTCTTATAGCTTTTAGTTGCATTTTGTTGGATTTTAAAAATGTCCAATCATCCAACTTCTCACTCACTTTTGCTACCTTATGTGCCCTTTCCTTGGCTTTTATGCAGTCCTTAACTTCCTTTGTCAGCCATGGTTGCCTACCCCTGCTGTTTGAGAACAACTTCTTCTGTGGGACGTATCTATCCTGTGCCTTGTGAACTATTCCCAGAAACGTCAGCCATCTCTGCTCTGCTGTCATCCTCGCCAGTATCCTCCTCCAATCCACCTGGGCAAGCTCCTCTCTCATGCCTCTGTAATTCTCTTTATTCCATTGTGATACTGAGTTATGCTTCTCCCTCTCAAATTGCACTAGGAATTCAAACATATTATGATCATTGCCTCCTCAGGATTCCTTTACGTTAAGTTCCCTAATAAGACCTGTGTTATTAAACAACAAAGATAGCCAAGCTGTCTCAAACACAAGCTGTTCTAAAACTCCATCTCATAGGCATTCAACAAATTCCCTCTCTTGTGATCTGATACCAACCTGATTTTCCCAATCCCCTTGCATATTGAAGTCCCCCATTACAAATGTGTCATTACCCTTACTGCACGCCTTTTCCAGCTCCATTTGCAATCTCAACTAGACATTTTGGCAACTATTTGGAAGCCTATATGTGATTCCCACACCCCTTTATTTTTACCCTTACAGTTTCTTAACTCCACCCACAAAGATTCAACATTCTCTGGCCCCATGTTAACTCTTTCTAAAGATGTAATTCCATCTGGTTGTTTCGCCAGAGCTCTCCATGACTGGAGATGGGTTGATGGACGGACACCAAGGGGAGACCATGTCCGGTTAGGAGAGAGGACTGGGGTAGGGTGGGAGGAGAGAGGGGAAAGGGTCATGGGGAACAGACAGGGGTGGGGGTATAGAGGTGACTGGGGCAGGGGCGGGGGAGAAGGGTGGGGGCAGGGGCAGAGGTGGGGGAAGAGGGTGGGGGCGGGGCAGAGGTGGGGGAAGAGGGTGGGGGTGGGGGCAGAGGTGGGGGAAGAGGGGACTGGGGCAGGGTGGTGTAGAGTGAGACAACTGGGTTGAGAGGTGGGGTGCTGTGAGAGGTGAGGTACGGTGGGACATATGGTGGGGTGGGTTGGGAGATAGAGTGGTGTGGGATAGTATGTAGGGTGGGGATGGGGTGGGAGACAGGTTGGAGGTGCAATGAAGTATGAGACAGGGTGGCAGATGAGGTGGGGTGAGAGGACCGGACTGGGAGATGGGGTGGGGTACAGACGGAGTAAGAGGACTGTGGTGGGAAAGGACAGGGGTGGAACATTGGAGGTGGGAGAGGGGTGGGAGTGGGAACTGGTTGGAGGTGCGATGGGGTGGGAGACGGGCAGACCAGGTCAGGCAGCGAAACCGGACACCTTGGACAAAGGGCGAGGCATGGTTCGGTTGCCATGGATACCGCAGAGCACCTACCGGGTTTCCGAGCAACCTTGGCCGGTATTTGCCGGGTAGCATGTCCCCCTCCGGCCCAGCTCCCAGTCCCGGTATCGATGCTCCGCTCCTTCCCGCCGCTCCCCGGCTCCCTGACAACCGCCACTTCCGGTGTTGATGGCGCCAACGCTCCATGTTCCATCGCCGGCCCGCCCACGAGAACCCGCCCCGGGATGGGAGTTGTTAAACCGCCGGAAAAACTGGAGAAAACGGCCAAAAGCTGCAAGTCTGCCACCTAGACGCTTATTATTAAAACAGGCTAGGTCTGTTCGGTCAGGAGAGCTGAGTGCCCTGCAATGTCATTAGTTCAGAGGGAATGAGGGATCATCAGACAGGAGGATCAAGAGGATCTCCACGAAACAGAAATGTTCCAGCCACTACACAGCATCAAACTCAAAAGCATTACCACACAAAGTGACAGATCATGTCATCATATAAAACATACGACAACTGGAACATTAATAAGCAAGGAAATAGTTCTGACATTTAGCAAGCCTGAAATATAGAAACAGATATTAAGAGCGTCTATGGGTATTTCAAAAATGAGGGTTCACAAAGTAACTTCAGAAAGAGAGATTAACGAAAACATGGATTTGGCAGATGAATTACACGAGTATTTTGCATCATTTTTCAATATAAAGGTTTCAATTAATATCTCAGAAACAACAGTCCATCAGGAATTGCAAGGGAAAGAGAAACTTGGAAACTCAGAATTTATCCAAGGCATTTGATACGGCAACCATCAAAAGAGACCGTAGAAAATAAAAGTTTGTCATTCAACATTATACATGAATGTAGCCAAGGAAGATAGGAAAGGATAAAAAAAAATCTCAATGATGAGATTGCAGAACAAACCCAGTGCACATGAAGGCATGCTTACCTTCAAAGAATATCAGAGTCAGGACATTATATTACAAAGCACCGGTTAGGCACACGCGAAACATCGTGTGCAAATGTGTTTGCAACAGTGTCTGTGACTGCAGTTAAATTCAGCAGGATCTTGCCAACACTGCAGGACTTTGGATAGTTTTTTTTTTCTGGAGTTAAGGTTGGCTGAGGTGTGACCTGATGGATGTAGAAAAATTATAAGAGGCTCAGATTATCAAAATATTTTCCTATGGTAGGGGTATCAAAAACAAGGGGCAGAGAGATTTAAAGCTGGTCTCTGGGGTCAGCTTGTTACACAGAGTAGTTCATATCTAAAATGTGCTGCCAAAGGAGGTGGAATCAGATAGATCACTAAATTTAATTCATTCAGACATTTAAATCACAAAACAGAGAAGGACATATATGAGATTCAAATCGATGAGCTAAAAGGTCTGCATAGATGTGGAGGTAAGAATGGCCCATTTTGGTACGATTTGAGCCATGTACAAGTATGTATAGCATGCAGATACTGTTAGTCACCAGGAAAACCTACAGAAAAGATATCAATAAGATTGAAAGAATACAGAAAATTTAGAAACACAGAAAACTTACAGCATAATTTGCACTCTTTGGGCCACAATGCTGTGCCAAACATGTCCCTACCTTAGAAATTACCCAGGGTTATCCATAGCCCTCTATTTTTCTAAGCTCCATGTACCTATCCAGGAGTCTCTTAAAAGATCCTATCATATCCGCCTCCACCACCGTCACCAGCAGCCCATTCCAGGCATAAAATTTCACTCTCTGCATAAAAATCTTACCCCTGACATTTCTTCTGTACCTACTTCCAAGCACTTTAAAACTGTGCCCTCTTGTGGTAGCTATTTCAGCCCTGGGAAAAAGCCTCTGACTATCAATGTCTTTCATCATCTTATACATCTCTATCAGGTCACATCTCATCCTCCATCGCTCCAAGAAGAAAAGCCCAAGTTCACTCAACCTATTCTCATAAGGCATGCTCCCCAATCCAGGCAACATCTACAGTTTCCATATCCTTCCTGTAGTGAGGTGATCAGAACTGAGAACAGTTCTCTAAGTGGGGTCTGACCAGGGTCTTATATAGCTGTAACATTACCTCTCAGGTCTTAAACTTAATCCCATGGTTGATGAAGGTCAAGGCAACATATGCCTTCTTAATCACAGTCAACCTGCGCAGCAGCTTTGTGTGTCCTGTGGACTCGGACCCCAAGACCCCTCTGATCCTCCACACTGCCAAGAGTCTTACCATTAATACTATATTCTGCCATCATATTTGACCTACCAAAATGAACCAACTCACACTTATCTGGGTTGAACTCCATCTGCCACTTCTCAGCCCAGTTTTGTATCCTATTGATGCCCCTCTGTAACCCCTGACAGCCCTCCACACTATCCACAACACACCCAACTTTTATGTTATCAGCAAATTTACTATCCCATCCCTCCACTTCCTCATCCAAGTTATTTATAAAATTCACAAAGAGTAGGGGTCTCTTCAGGGAACAGATCCCTGAGGCACCCCACTGGCTACCAATCTCCATGCAGAATATGATCTGTCTACAACCACTCTTTGCCTTCTGTGGGCAAGCCAGTTCTAGATCCACAAAGCAAGGTCCCTTTGCATCCCACGCCTCCTTACTTTCTCAATAAGCCTTGTATGGGGTACCTTATCAAATACCTTGCTGAAATCCATATACACAACATCTACTGCTCTACCTTCATCAACGTGTTTAGTTACATCCTCAAAACATTCAGTCAGGCTCGTCAGACACGACCTGCCTTTGACAAAACTGTGTTGACTATTCCTAATCATATCATTTCCTCTCCAAATGTTCATAAATCCTGCCTCTCGGGATCTTCTCCATCAACTTACCAACCATTGAAGTAAGATGTTGGGGTGAAACAAGAGCTGGAGGTGTGAAAAGTGAACATGAGGGAGAACTTCACTCAGGTGCTGCAAATTTGGAATGAGCTGGCAGCCTGAGTGGCAGGTGCATGCTCAAATGTCAACATGATACATGGACAGTGGTGGTGGTGGGGTGGGGGGTTGGTATGGAGGCTTGTGGTCCAGGTTAATAACATTGGAGAGAATAAATGTTTTTCAGATTAAGTATGTGGAAGAACCTGTTTCTATGCTGTAAACATCATGACTCAGAATGGTTGGATAGGTTTGGGTTTAAACTGTTAGAGTTTAAAGAGGTGTCACAATTGTCAAAATGGTCACCACTTATTAAATAGATGAGCAGGCTTGAAGTGCAAATGGCCATTTCCTCTTTCTGATGTCTGTGAATTGTAGCTTTTCTGCAAATACACCTACAACAGTGGATAACTTCAGGAAAATTAATTGTGTTGGAATAATGGAATGGGCAAAAAACGGTAGACTTACTATCAGTAAGGGTGAATTCAAGTATGTTGATTTTATTTTTCTTTGAGATACAGCTCGGAATAGCCCCTTTCGGGCCCTGAAGCAGTTTAGTAAAACTGATTTTGCTAACAGCGTCACATTTAGACAATGTCAGGAATTAGCAACATGATTTATTCTGGAAAATGATTATTATGGATTTTGAATAACCAATAGTTTGAGGGATTCACTGTTCATCAGGCAGTGACTACCACTTTGTTTATGTTTGGAGATTGTGAAAAGGCATTGACTAGCCACAGATAGAGTTTTATGATATTCGCACAACCAACTCCACGTTTGTGGATGAAGTGTGATGGAGCTGAGAATAAATTCCTGGTGGATATCAAAGATAGAGGTTTGGCCTTTTAGGCGATGGTCTGCCTGTAGAACAGAATGCTATGTGTAATTGTCCATCCACCAAAAAAGCACAACAGAGATTCATTAGTACAAAAAACTCCCATTTGAAAAGAGGCCATGCTCTACAATAACTGAAAGAATTAAAGGATTACACATCAAAATACTGTAATAGAAAAGTTTAAATTTATTAAATGCTTCTAGAAAATAATGGTTTGCAAAATCTTCAAATCAAATTAAATGCACGAGATTAAGGTTTGATGCAAAGGTCAGCCCAAACACAACACTGACAATGGGACAAAGCAGCAGAATTCATAGCTGGAATTATTTATTAGTAGTCAGGATTTGGGGATACAGTTACCAGAGTAATTCAGCGCCTCCATCAGCACTGCTATTTAAGGTTGAGGAATTAGGGTGCTGTTTGTAAATAAATGTCAAAGGAGCCAAACATAGAACATAGAATAGTACAGCACATAGTACAGTACAGTACCCTTCGGCCCACAATGTTTTGCCGACCCTCAAACCCTGCCACCCATATAACCCCCCCCCACCTTAAATTCCTCCATATACCTCTTTAGTAGACTCTTAAACTTCACTAGTGTATCTGCCTCCACCACTGACTCCGGCAGTGCATCCCACGCACCAACCACTCTGAGTGAAAAACCTTCCTCTAATATCCCCCTTGAACTTCCCTCCCCTTACCTTAAAGCCAAGTCCTCTTGTACTGAGCAGTGGTGCCCTGGGGAAGAGGCACTGGCTGTCCACTCTGTCTATTCCTCTTAATATCTTGTACACCTCTATCATGTCTCCTCTCATCCTCCTTCTCTCCAAAGAGTAAAGCCATAGCTTCCTTAATCTCTGATCATAATCCATACTCTCTAAACCAGGCAGCATCCTGATAAATCTCCTCTGTACCCTTTCCAATGCTTCCACATCCTTCCTATACTGAGGAGATCAGAACTGGACACAGTACTCCAAGCGTGGCCTAACTAGAGTTTTATAGAGCTGCATCATTACATCGCGACTCTTAAACTCTATCCCTCGACTTATGAAAGCTAACACCCCATAAGCTTTCTTAACTACCCTATCTACCTGTGAGGCAACTTTCAGGGATCTGTGGACATGTACCCCCAGATCCCTCTGCTCCTCCACACTTCCAAGTATCCTGCCATTTACTTTGTACTCTGCCTTGGAGTTTGTCCTTCCAAAGTGTACCACCTCACACTTCTCCAGGTTGAACTCCGTCTGCCACTTCTCCATCCTATCAATGTCTCTCTGCAATCTTCGACAATCCTCTACACTATCTACAACACCACCAACCTCTGTGTCGTCTGCAAACTTGCCAACCCACCTTTCTACCAGGTCGTTAATAAAAATCACAAAAAGTAGAGGTCCCAGAACAGATTCTTGTGGGACACCACTAGTCACAACCCTCCAATCTGAATGTACTCCCTCCACCATGACCCTCTGCCTTCTGCAGGCAAGCCAATTCTGAATCCACCTGGCCAAACTTCCCTGGATCCCATGCCTTCTGACTTTCTGAATAAGCCTATCATGTGGAACCTTGTCAAATGCCTTACTAAAATCCATGTAGATCACATCCACTGCACTACCCTCATCTATATGCCTGGTCATCTCCTCAAAGAACTCTATCAGGCTTGTTAGCATGATCTGCCCTTCACAAAGCCATGCTGACTGTCCCTGATCAGACCATGATTCTCTAAATGCCCATAGATCCTATTTCTAAGAATCTTTTCCAAACCCAGTGGATTAAATTAGTTCAATATTGTAACATCTTTTTATATAATTTGGACTCTTCTCTCTATACTCCATCACCCCCTCCTCTCCCATTACCCTCCCTCTCTATCCCCAACACCCTCCCCTTCTCCCCATTACCCTCCCTCTCCCCCACACACCCCTTCTCCCCATTACCATTCCTCTCTTCCACATTCTCCCCACCTCCCCTTCTCCCCAACCTCCCTTCTCTCCCACACCCTCCCTTTCTCCCCATGACCATCCCTCACTTCCCTCCCCTCTCCCACATCTTCCCCTTCCCTACACCCGCCCCCTCTACCCCATACCCTCCCTCTCATCTCTTCGCCCCATTACCTTCCCTCAGTCTCACACCCTCCCCTTCTCCCTCATTACCCTCCCTCCCCTACTCCATTACCCTCTATCGCTCCCATCCCCATTACATTCCCCCCTCCCACACCCTCCCCCTCTCCCTTCTCCCCATTACCCTCCCCTTCTCTCATTATGCTTCCTCTCCCACACCCACCCCTTCTCCCTTATTTCCCTCCCTCTCCCATGCCCTCCACTTCTCCCTCATTACCCTCCCTCGCTCCCTTTCCCATTACCTTCCCTCTCTCCCACTCTTCCCCATTGTCCTCCCTCTCTCCTACACCCTCCCCTTCTCCATTGCCCTCCCTCCCTTTCTCCCCATTACCCTTTCCCTCTCTCACACCTTCCCCTTCTCTTATTACTCTCCCCCTCCCCGTTACCCCACCCCTCTCCCACACCTGTTTTCCCTTCTCCCCTCATTACCTTCATTCTCACCCACACCCTCCCCTTCTCCATTACCCTCCCGCTCCCTCCCCTCCCCATTACCCTTCCTCCCTCACCCACCTCCTCATTACCCACCCTCTCTCCCACACATCCCTTCTCTGTTACCCTCCCTCTCTTATCATACTCTCCCCAATAAACCTCCCTCTTCCACACTCTTCCCTTCTCCCCATACCCTCACTTCTCCTCATTTCCCTCCCCTCCCCATTACCTTCTCCCTCCCACCTTCCCCTTCTCTCCATACTCTCCCCATGCCTTCCCTCCCTCCCAATCCCCCAAACCCTCCCCATTATCTCCCTCTCTCCCACACCCTCCCTCTTCTCCCCTATTACCCTCCCTCTTTCATTCGCCCCACCCACCACTCTGTGGGGCCGGGCTCTGCCTGATTGGGAGGTGGGAGATGTGACTGATAAATCAGTGCCGGGCGGCGGCCCGAGCCCCGAACCCGCTGCCTCCAATGTTGAATCTGCAGATCGCCCTGCTGCGGTGGGCCGCCTTTCTGGCGCCACCGGCTGTGCGGGAGGCCTTGGTACCCGCTCCGGGCTACTGGCTCTTCACGCCGACTTACAGGCCATACCCACGCGGGCGGCCTCACGCCGCGGCCCCGCCCTGCGCTCCTCCCCCGACCGATGCTCGGCCTCCGGGCGGGGGCCAGGCTCTGGCTGATGGCTGCAGTCCCTCCTCGGCACTAAAGCGGGCTGGCGGGCCGCTGATGGACGGAACGATATCCACCAACACGCTCCCTTCCTCCGGGGAGACCGTACCGCCGTCTCCACTCGTCCTGATTCAGGTGGCGACAGCCGAGGAGGAACCCGCGGCCCAGCCTTCTGCAGGCAGCGGCTCCGACCAGGAGGCGAGCCCGGGGCCGAAAAACAGGTACTGAGCTCTGGGTGGAGAGGTAGTCGGAAAGGGGCGGTGGGATGGGTGGGGGGGGGGAGGGAGGGGTAGGGGAGGATGATGGAGGGGTGAGGGAGTGTGGAGTGGGCAGGTGAAGGAAGTGGTATATAGGAGGCCAGAGGGGGCTGGTGGGGTAGGTGAGTGAAGAGGAAGTTAGAGCGAAGGTGAAGGGGGTGGTGAGGAGGAGAGTGAAGGGTGGGTGGGGTGAGGTTGGAAGAGTGAGGGGTTTGTGAGGTTGTGGGGTGGGGGAGTGATGGGTTTGTGAGATTGGGAGGGTGAGGGAGTGAACAGTTTGGAGGTGGGGGAGTGATGGGGTGGTGAGAGAGGGTGAGCAGCAGTTCACTAGTCTTGTATTTACTGCAGTGGAGCAGATGATGATGTGGGAGCCGAGTGGAGACCCCCCGACCCTGAGTTGGTGCAGAAACTTGTTGCTCAGATTGAATATTATCTCTCTGACGACTATCTGAAAAACGATGCGTTTCTACTAAAGCACGTGAGGAGAAATAAGATGGGCTATGTCAGTGTTAAACTTCTGACCTCTTTCAAAAAGGTAACATCAAATTTTGTAGCTTGCATATTGCTTTATTTGTTTAGTTAAAACTTTAAGTAGTACAAACTATTATTCATTAGAATTGATTTGGGTCCTGTTGTAATGTGAACACAGTCACTGGAGAGACACTGAAGCTAGTAGATGCAGAAGTGGAGGAAGGTTTGTCCCAATATTACATGACATTTTATGTGCTGAAGATCAAAGGTAGCGGGCAGGACTATTCTACAGTTACAATGTACTCCATCTACAATGCTTCCTTTGATTTTCATATAATTTTCACACCACTTTCTTTCACACACCCACACTCCAGGACACCCAAAATGAATGTTTGTTAATCAGCATTGTCTGGTATGCCATTAACTGATGTCCCCAGCTCCAGGAAACCACTGTCCAGGGCTACAGTTTAAATATAATCTACAATCAATGTTCAGATCGGATGCTGAAGTTGATATTTTACTATATATCCTAACTCCAAAATATGCCCTAACAGTTCCTTTGCTAAATTATTACGTTTGTCAGATTCCCTGGACTGCAGGTGCAGGAATGCTTGCATTACTTGAAAAAAACACATCCCATTTAGCTATTTCCATGACCTGACTATTAGCCTTGACCCACAATCTTGACAGTCCATTTCCTTCATTGGATGCTGTCTGACCCGCTGATTTACTCTAGTTCAGTCTGCTTTGCACTTAATCTTGTCATTGCTATCTTAATCAGACAATAGCAGTAACTGTTCTAACAGCAACCTCAGCACAAAAGCTGGGGATTGGGTTCTCACTTGGGCAAACTGTCCCCTTGTCATACAAAATCCTGATGTAGTCATGTTCATAGCCCATGGTGTGCACAGTGTTGAAGTGTGTGCCCCATAGCACAGAGTAGGAGGGAGTAGAATCACAGTCGGGTTGAGTAAATACAAATTACAATAATACTGTATTTGTAAAAAAAAATTAAAATGTAGCGTGAAAATTTCTGTCACTCCCCTACACAGCAGGGCTAATTTACAGTTGCCAGTTATCCCAGAGACTGAGTTTGCAGCAGACAATGAACATGAGGAGCTCTTGACCTTGTCCCTGCCAATCTACTGTGACAGGTGCATCCCTCCATAATGGCATCGATAGGAATGACATTGACAGTGCTTGGAGGGACAAAGTCCTTCCTTCATCCTTTGTTTTGGTTAAGCAGCGTGGAAGCAAAAACTGGCATCTCAAGGACCATCAGCAGCAGTAGAAATTAGTATCAGTGAAATGTAGTTACTGCTTCCTGAATGTAGTGGTAAGGATAATATTGACTGTATTGTTCCAGGTAAAACATCTCACTCGTGACTGGCAAACAACTGCTTTTGCTCTCAGGAACTCGGAGCTTCTAGAACTAAATGAAGAAGGTAAAAAAGTGAGAAGGAAGTCAGCTGTTCCAGTTTTCCCAAGCGAACATCTTCCGAGTCGGATGCTGCTGGTGTATGATATGCATTTGTGTCCAGAATTTCAAGTTTTAAATCCTAATTCAGAATGTGAAACTGCTGGCTTACAAGAGAGGATAATGGAGCATGCGCTGAAGGCATTTGGTGTGTTCGGTCCAGTCGTCTCTGTTCGGGTACTGAAATCGGGGAAGGAGCTTCCTGCAGATGTGAAAAGGTTGAGCAATCGCTACTCTCAGCTGGGAACAAAAGATTGTGTCATTGTAGAGTTTGAAGATGTTGAATCAGCAATCAAGGCACACGAGTCACTTGGGAAAATGGAAGAAAAGGGGATGAAAGTGGTGCTAATAGGGATGAAGCCGCCAAAGAAGAAAGTAGTCAGAGAGAAGAACAGAGAGGCTGAAGATGTTAGCAAAAATGAGGCGAAGAGCGGCTCTGCCAATAAGCGAGTGGAGGAGTTGCAGTTCATGTGTGAAGATTGCTCAGCGTGCAGCTCTTCTGAACCGGAGAGTAACCCTGCATCTCCTATGCTTGGCCGCAAGTCTCACCTCAATAACCAGCTGATCCCCGGTACCTACAAGAACAATCACCTGAGTCCTAACGCTTCTCCCCGAGTGAGCCCGTGGAGCAGCCCGCGCTCCAGCCCATCGCTGCAGCGGAAAGACCCAGCTTTGCACAAGTCCCCACTTGTGGTCAATGCTAAGCTCGGTGGTGCTGTAAATACTGAGGCTGTGAGCAAGTGGACTGACTATTCATCGGACAGCAGCATCACGCCATCGGGCAGCCCCTGGGTACAAAGGCGGAAGCAAGCACAGGGAATATCGCATGAGAATACTCCAGTCGGCAGCCCCATGCCTTCCAGAAAAATGCACAACTCGGCTGGACTCCCTTCTGGAGTGATCCGAATGCCCAGAGGACCAGATGGTACAAAAGGATTCCAACCTCTTGCAGAGAGGAGCAAGCCACTTGTAATCTGAGGGTTTTTCACTTTTGTAATCTACCTAATTATCCTTTGGAATTGTGTTGGACTTAGTACATGGTAAATTGAAATTATTTCAGTTAAACCAGATATAATGTAATTTAAATGTATCCATTTTACTCTGTTCTGTTAGTATTTCATCTAACTGCAGAAGTAAACTGCATTTTTTTAAATTTCAAGTATTTTGGATGAACTATCCTACTTTTTTTTATTTTACAGCCATTGTTTACAAGTAGATGTTATCCTAACCCATTGCCAACCTGCCAGTGCTATGAAAGTAGAGCCGGTTGTTGGGGGTCCTGGAACTATGAAATTGTGACCAAAGGTGCAGGGAGCAATGTTGTCCAGAGTGATGAGCTGAGATTTGCACTTGGACGAAAAGTTGGTGTATATTGCTGTCATGTAAATAAATGCAGATTAAGCATCCTTGTTTTATATTGAGTGATCCTTCTTCCAAAAAGAATTTTCTTCATTTTCCAGAGAATGTTCCTCCCAGTGTACTTGCCCAGAAGGCACTGCCTTGTGCAAGCCGAGGGGTGAATGAGAACTGCTGGCCTGCTTATCATTGTCAAGTTACAGTCCGATCACAAGTTCTTATATCTCTAGAACAGAGCTGCTGAATGCTTGAACTTCCCTGTGCTCGAGTAGATTATGGTATGTTTATTGAATTTTGTTTGCATGTTAAATTGTCCAGTCCTATCCTGTGTAAGTTCCTCTAGAAATCAACAGCAATTTTTTTTTCATATATTTACGTTTTCTTTCGCGGTAGTGCCCTAACCTTTGAAAGTCCCATCACCATTAGACACACAAAGTGCTGGTTTAAATAGCTGAAAGTTGGAGAAGCCAAACTAGCAGACTGATTCATTCTGTGCTGTAGTAATGTTTGACTGCTGTAGGCAGTTAGTGTGGTGATCTTGTACCTCAATAGCCAGTACAGGTAGTCCCCGAGTTACGAACGTCCGACTTACGGACAACTTGTACTTGTGAACCGAGGAAGGAGAATGCCGTCCGCCATTTTAAGTTGGATCCTGACGCCATCTGCCATCTTAAGTCGTTGCTGTGTTGAGTGTTTAACTTTGTATTTGACTTAAAATTTTCTTAGTAAGATTCACCCTGACCCTGCCCCTCACAACAAAGACCAACAAACATTGGTGTGTCATAAAAAGAACAGATCGTGCAAATAATAAAAAAGTAAATAAATAATAGACGAAACATAAACCGCAGAGACCCTGAAAGTGAGGCACTATCACAGAGCTGGTTCAGTGCTGAGATGAGTGAAGCTGGTCCCGGAGTCTGATGCATTATCTGCAACCTTTTGTTGCCTACCCCACCTAACTCAATGTGGCAAATAACCCATCATCAACTCTTGCCCCACCTATTTCCCTCTCACCTAGCCGACTTGCCATTCAGTCCAGTTCTCAATCTGAACCATTTTTGTCCCTTTCCCTCCAAAATCCACTGAGGTTCCCCAGTAGCTTGTCCATACAACTCCATGTTTCCACGACTTAGCATAGCACATGGTCAGATTTTCAAGCTGACGTTAAACAGATTAGATAAAAACACAACATTTGCAGTTATGCAGAAAGATTGTGTAAGTTTACTGTCATAGAACATTTTGTGGAAAGGAAAAAACTGTCCAGCATACAAGAGATCACAGGGTTCTTCCAGAAAGATCATTTCAAATCTTGCATGTATTAAGTACTCTTCAGCAAAATTTGCAGACACTATTTTAACAAGCATTTTCAAATACATGCAAAAACATTCACCTCACAGGGGCCAAAAAATGTGAAACAATTTACCTTGATAAAATCTTTTCAGAAAAGGTCATCCTCAATCATTTCCATAAGACATTGGAGCAGAATTAGGTAATTCAAACTATTGGGGCTGACTTATTTTCCCTCTCAACCCCATTCTCCTGCTTTCTCCCATAACCTTGGAGGCCCTTACTAAACAGCAGTCTATCAACCTCCATTTTCAGCATACTCAATTGACTTGGCCTCCATAACTACCGTGGTAATGAATTTTCCATGTGTCCACAACTTGCTGTGTAAAGAAATGCTTCCCGATGTTGGTCTGAAATCACCCCTAACCAGTCTCCACCTATTTTCCTGTGTCCTTGTTGATGGATTAATTTTGAAGTAGCAGCTGGCATCCACCTTACTTATATCCTTAATGATTTAAACACTTCTATCATGTCTCCTCTCAATTTTTCTTCATAGTTCATACACTGCAGGGTTGGAATGAGTCTCGTTGCCCTTCTCTGAACTCTCTCCAGTGCTTTCACATCCCTCACAAAATATGGAGACAAAATTGTACACAGTATTCAAGATGTGGGCTCACAAGTGCATTTTACAACTTAAGGAAAGCATCTCTAGACTCGAACTCCACTGAGTGCATGATCTAGCCCAACATTCTATTAGCCTTCCTAGTCGCTTCTGTGCATTGTCCAGATGTTGATAGTATGAGTCTACCAGAATACCTAAATCTTTCTCGTACAGTGCACTTTCTAACTCAACCCCATTGTGTATTTATATCTAATATTTCTACTTCCTTTGTAATAGTTTACATTTACTTACGTTAAATTTCATCTGCCATTTATCTGGATTTTGTTTAGATCTAACTATTGATTCTGCTGCAGAATGATATCAGCCTGTACCCCCTAACTTTGTGTTGTTATGAGCCTGCGGTCATACTGTGAGTGTTATTTTAAGAGTGCCTGAGTGAGGCAGGACTGTGATGTCTGTCACAGGCTGAAGCAGTTTGCTTCAGATTTTTACGTGGACAGAGAGAGAGAGAGGGGAGACCAGCTGCCAGAACTTCGACTGGTCGCTGCAATGGTTTGGAACTCTTTTAAGCCCAAAAGATTGGGTTAAACATCAGCACACAGTGCACAACAAATGTAGGACTGTTACTTCGTATAATTCATAGGGAGTGGATTTTGGGATATCTTGTGAGACCAACTTGTGTAGCCCTTGCCTGGGTATGTTGTGCGGTAACCACTGGAAGATGATATTCCCGTGACAGTCACTTTTAGTGATAATTCGTATGTGGATATGGAACGACATGATGGACAAGATCTACGGTGACTGTTATCTCGTTTTACCAGTGTAGAACCTGTGGAATACTTAGTACTTGCCTTCTCTCTCCATTACAATGGGTTACAAATATCTCTCTTCCCCTCATTTATTACATGGATGACTGAACTTTCCTAATTTATCATCTCAAGACTCTAAGCCTTGTTCCCCCAAGCTCGATAGTTGGGAGTTATATTTACACACACATACACATAACACTGTTAACTTCTGTTTATCTTGGTTGAGTTACTATATTATAAGAAAATACTAATAAAGGTCAAACACGAGGAAATCTGCAGATGCTGGAAATTCAAACAACACACACAAAATGCTGGTGGAACACAGCATTTTGTGTGTGTTACTAATAAAGATAGTAGTTTTAACATTAAAACCTGGCTCAGTGTGTAATCTATTGTTGCTGGTATGTACAAAATTAGAACATATTGATTATCGATTTAATTGGTTGCTTTCTTTTCAATTGATTTGTGTGTGGGAACCAGCAGCAATGGATATTGAGGCATTTCTGGAAGCACCAACCCCTGTGGCATTTGGGGATCCCAGAAAGGATGACTTGTTGGCTATTGCTAAAGAGCTGAACCTTACTGAGGTCAAGCAGGCTATGAGAAAGCTAGAGATTTAGAGAGTAGTTGAACACTTTGTATTTTTAAAGGCAATTGTTTCCTGAAAGTAAACCAGGTCACCTCAAGATCCAGTTAAAGCTGGAACAAATACATTTAGAGAAACTTAGATTAGAACTAGAGGTTGAAGAGAGACGACAACAAATGCAGCTGGAGGCTGTCGAAAGAGAAAATGAAAGACAAATGAGGTTTGAGCTAGAGAAGTTAGACAAAGGGGTCTAGCGTTTGACTCTGGTGTGATGTTTGTGGCCTGTCGGGAAGTTAAATTGGTCCCTCCACTTAATGAAGCTGAGGTTGATAAATACTTCCAGCATTTTGAGAAGGTTGCTCAGAACTTACAGTGGCCAAAAATTAGTTGGCCTTTTCTGTTACAGAGTGTAATGAAGGGTAAGACACAACAGACTTATCCTGCCCTGTCAGTTGAAGATGCAGCTAATTATGAGATCGTGAAACGGGCGATACTTAAAGCCCATGGATTGGTTCCAGAAGCCTAGAGGCAAAGGTTTAGAAATTTGAGGAAATCTGTGAGCTAGACTTATAAGCAAATTCCACATGAGAAGTTTGTGTGTCTTCGACCACTGGCGCACATCTAAAAATGTGAATGATGATTTTTAACAGCTTGAAAGAATTGGTTTTAATTGAAGAATTTAAGAGGTGCGTCTGTAATGACATATGGCATATTTAGATGAAAAGGATGCTGCCACTTTGCCGGAGTCTGCTAGATTGGCAGATGAGTTTGCCCTCACCCATAAGGTTAAGTTTATGCTGAGTTAGCATGGACTGTCAGGGTAAACCAGAAATTAAATCTGGGACTAGTGACAAAAATAAGGATGAAGGGAAGCAAGTGAAGGAGAAATAATTCTGGTCTTACTTGTCACCATTGTAGGAAAGCTGGTCATGTTATGGCTAATTGTTCCCTCCTGAAGAAGAAGGAAAAGGAGGCAGTCCCAGATGCTTGTATTCAGTGTTGTGAAACACCTATAAACCCACAGGGGTCTGCACATTCTGATGAGGCTCAGTTAAAGACTGAGAGGTCTGACCGAGTTGGGAAGGGATTCGATCATTTTATGTCGGATGTGTTTGTGTCAGTGAATGAAGGGACAACCCCAGTACCAGTGAAAATTCTTCAAGACACTGGGGCTTTTCAGTCACTTACATTAGACAGTGTTCTAAAGTTTGGTGATGAGACTGACACAGGTGAGGTAAATCTTATTAAAGGCATCAGGGCCGGCATTGTTTCTGTGCCACTACACAAGGTAACTTTATAGTCAGGGTTGGTTTCGGGACCTGTTAAGATAGGACTGTGCTCCAGTTTACCAGTGGAAGATGTTTTTCTGTTGTGAGGAAATGACCTAGCAGGTGGTAAAGTTGTTCCTGTAGTGCAGCTGACAGCTAAGCCAACCACTGATGATTCAAAGATGGATTTTAACATTTATCCCTCCTGTGCAGTAACTCAAAGTAAGGTCTGCCAATACAGATAGTTCTGTGCGGCATGATTCTGCTACCCATGATAGCCAATATTGGGATTCAGGTTTTGATGACATGTCAGAGACTTTTCTGTCTTCATTGTTCCACCAGGATCCAGGTATTAAATCTGACTAGAAAGATTTATCTCTGTTGAGGAAGGAGTTTATGGCAGAACAGAACCGAGACCCTGAGATGGAAGCTTTAAAAGAAAAAGCTCTCTCAGATGATGAGATTAATAAAGTGCCAGTAGGATATTATTATCAAAGATGGAGTGTTAATGAGGAAGTGGAGACCACCTGAGATACCTGCAAGTGAGGAGTGGGCAATTGTTCACTAAGTTGTAGTTCCTAAAATCCATAGGAACGTAATTTTAACTTTGGCCCATAGTATGCCCTTAGGTGGCCATCTTGGTGTGAATAAAACTGTAAACAAGGTTATGAAACAATTTTTCTGGCCTAATTTGAACAAAGATGTTGTGACCTTTTGTCGAACCTGTCACACTTGTCAAGATGTGGGTAAACCTAATCAGGTCACTCCAGTGGCCCCACTACAGCCTGTCCCTGCATTTGGTGAACCCTTTTCCAAAGTTATTCTGGATTGTGTTGGCCTATTGCCAAAGACTAAAGCTGGCCATCAGTATTTGCTAACTATCATGTGTACACATCAAGATTTCCCGAGGCAATACCTCTCAGAAATATCAAGGCTAAAACTGTGTCAAAGGCTCTCAAAGTTTTTTTTTAACTTTATTTGGTTTGCCTAAAGAAATCCAGTCTGATCAAGGAAGTAATTTTACATCTGGATTATTCCAGCAGGTATTTTATGAATTGGGAGCTAAGCAGATTATGCTGTCTGCGTACCATCCAGAATTGTAAGGGGTTTTAGAAAGATTCCATTCGACCCTCAGAACAATGATTAACATGAGAATGATAGTGTTGAAAATGAGAAGGATTGGTTTGAAGTAGTTCATTTGCTATTATTTGCAGTAAGAGAATCAGCACAGGAATCACTAGGCTTTAGTCCATTTGAACTTGTATTTGGTCATAGGTTTGAGGACCTTTGATCCTGTTAAAGGAGCAGTGGATTAATGAGGATATGCATATCAATTTGTTAAATTATGTTTTGAAATTCAAAGACAGATTACACAAAGCCTGTAGGAAGGAAAACTTAAAGGTTTCTCAAAACAAAATGAAGTGTTGGTATGACAAACAGGCTTGTATGAGAAAATTCCAGGTGGGAGATAAGGTGCTGGTGTTATTTCCAATATTGACAAACCCACTTCAGGTGAAATACCATGGACCATATGAAATAGTGTCTCAAGTTAATGATGTAAATTTTGTAGTCAAAACACCAGATAGGCGGAAGTCAACACAGCTGGTACATGTAAACATGTTAAAATCATATTTTGAAAAAGAAGTAGCAACTGTGTCTGGTGGAGTCAATAACAAGGAGTTTGATTTCTCTGGGAACTCATTAATTGATTCACCCGAGGTTTGTTCTAAATCAAACATTGTCCCAGTTAGACTAACAAACTCGACTGCTCTAGAAAACATTGATTACAAGTTGGCTCATTTACAGCCACAGCAACAACAAATGAAGAAATTAATTTTGAAGTTTAAAGACTTATTTCCCTATGTTCCAAGGAGAACCACAGTTGCATTACATGATGTAGATGTCAGTCATGCCAAGCCCATAAAACAACACCCATATCGCATGAACATAGAAAAATGTAAACTGGCTGAACAAGAAGTTGAGTATATGTTAGAAAATGGTATTATTAGGCCTTCAACTTCAGATTGGAGCTCACCTTGTGTTATGGTACTTAAACCAGATGGTAGTATTAGATTTTGCACTGACTATAGAAAGGTGAATGCTGTAACAAAAATGGATACTTATCCCATCCCCAGAGTGGATGATTGTATAAACAAGGTTGGAAAAGCTAAGTTTCTTACAAAGATTGATCTCTTGAAAGGGTATTGGTGTGTTCCTTTGACAGTGAGGGGTAGAGAAATTTCTGCGTGACACCTTCTGGGTTGTATGAATACAATGTTCTGCCATTTGGAATGAAAAATGCTCCAGGAACATTCCAGAGAATGATTAATTCTGTAATTCAAGGGTTAAAACATACAGATGCCTATATTGATGACTTGGTCACGGAAAATGATACATGGGAAGCCCATATTTCTGCAGTAGAAAAGCTGTTTGACAGGCTTTCCAAGGCCAACCTTACTGTTAACTTAGCTAAGAGTGAATTTGGCCATGCCACTGTGACCTATCTTGGTTATGTGGTAGGTCAAGGCAGTTGGCTCCTGTCAAGGCAAAAGTTCAGGTAATTTCTGAAGTTCCCATTCCAACTGGTTAAAAAGACTCTTAGAAGGTTTGTGGGAATGGTTGGATATTATCGTAAATTCTGTAAGAACTTTGCTGATATTGCTCTTCCTTTGACGAACCTCCTGAGGAAGGATGAAAAGTTTGTTTGGACAGAACCTTGTCAGGAGGCATTTGATCAATTAAAAGCCATTTTATGTCATCAACCTGTGCTCTGGGCACCTGGCTTTGAGAAGCCATTCTCTGTAGCCATGGATGCCAGTGATGAAGCTGCAGGAGCAGTTTTACTACAAACGGATGATTGTGATGGGGTTGAACATTCTGTAGCTTACTTTTCAAGGAAATTCAATGAGCATCAATGAAATTATTCCATTATAGAGAAAGAGTTGTTATCACTTATCTTGGCTTTGCAGCATTTTGATGTTTATGTTTGCCCAGCTCAGAAACCACTTGTGGTTTATACAGATCATAATCCATTGGTGTTTTTGAGTAAGGTGAAGGACAAAACAATCGGTTGTTAAATTGGAGTTTGATTTTGCAGTAATATGATATTATGATAACTCACATTAAAGGCAAAGATAATATAATTGCAGATTGCCTTTCTAGATGTTAAGCTTGCAATGTATTTTAAGAATGGCGTGTAATTTATTATTTGTATAAACTTCTGCAATATATTGTATTAGTTTGTAGTATGCTATATGGTAATCGCAAATGTATTGTTTCACGTATTGTAGTTTGCAGTTAAAATTTTGCTTAGATCAAAATTTTCTTTTTTGGGAGGAGAAGTGTTATGAGCCTGCGGTCGTACTGTATTACTTTAAGAGCGCTTGAGTGAGGTGGGATTATGACGTCAGTCACAGGCTGAAGCAGTTTGCTTCAGATTTTTAAATGGACAGAGAGAGAGGAGACCAGCTGCCAGAACTTCAGCTGGTCACTGCGATGGTTTGGAGCTCTTTTAAGCCCAAAAGATTGGGTTAAACATCAGCACATGGTGTACAACAAATGTGGGACTGTCACTTCGTATAATCCATAGGGAGTGGATTTTGGGATATCTTGTGGGACCACTTGTGTAGCCCTTGCCTGGGTATGTTGTGTGGTAACCACTGGAAGACGATATTCCTGTGACAGTCACGTCCAGTGATAATTCGTACGTGGATTTGGAACGACACGATGGACAAGATCTACGGTGACTGTTATCTCGTTTTACCAGTGTAGAACCTGTGGAATACTTAGTACTTGCCTGCTCTCTCCATTACAATGTGGATTACAAATATCTCTCTTCCCTCATTTATTACATCGATGACTGAACTTTCCTACTTTACTATCTCAAGACTCTAAGCCTTGTTCCCCCAAGCTCGATAGTTGGGAGTTATATTTACACACATATCTACACATAACACTGTTAACTTCTGTTTATCTTGGTTGAGTTACTATATTATAAGAAAATACTAATAAAGATAGTGGTTTTAACATTAAAACCTGGCTCAGTGTGAAATTTCTTGCTGCTGGTTCGTTTCTAAACCGTTACAGTTCGTAACAGTGTATTCTGAAAACTTAGAACATAATAGGCACAGGAGTAGGCCATCTGACCCGTCGAGCCTGCTCTGCCATTCAGTAAGATCATATGGCCATGGACTTCTCTACCTACCTGCTTTTTCCCCATAACTCTTAACTCCTCTATAATGCAAAAAATCTATCCAACCTTGTCTTAAATATATTTACTGAGGTGGCCTCCATTCCAGATTCACCACTCTTTGGGAAAAGCAGCTCCTCCTCCTCTCTGTCCTAAACCTTCTCCTCCAAATCCTGAGGCAATGTCTTCATTTACTGGTTTATTTGTTATGTGTTTATCCACCCATTCACACACTTAACTCTGAATCCTTACCTCCTGTAATTTGATTATTAATCTCTTGTGGGGTACCTTGTCAAAAGCCTTCTGAAAATCCAAGTAAATGGATTATCATCAAATTTTAGTTGCCTCTTCATAGAACTCCAACATATTAGTAAAACATGATTTCTCCATCTGAACCCATGCTGGGTTTCTGTTAACATGCCTTTCCATCTCATTCTTTATTAATGTTTCCATTATCTTGCCTGCGATACACATTAAGCTTACTGGTCTATAGTTACAGGGTCAGTGCAGTCACTATACACTGGGACATTAGCCCATTTCCAGTCCTTAGTCTTCACTGACTTGAAAAATACATGTGTATATATAATCACAGACCTCTGAATACCGATACATATTGTCTAGCCCTGGAGATTTATTAACTTTCAGCCTTTTCAGCTACAGCAGGGCCTCACATCCTAAGATCTGTAAGTCACTTAAAACAACCTTATTTTTTCTCTACACTCACTGGCACATTGCTAATGTCTTTGCTGATGAATATTTTAGCAAAATATGAGTTAGGAGCCACATTTATCTATCCCACCAAGGATTGAGGGCGACCTTTTCTGAAAGATTTTGTCAAGTTAAAAATGAGTTGTGTCCCTCTCTGCATAATTTAACACCCACTATTATTCCCAATACTCCTAGCTTCCTCCTTGACTTTCTTTTACTATTAAAGTATTGAAAAAAATCTCTTGGGGGTCAATCAGCAATATCCTTCTCAACTTGCCCTGCCTTTTGGCAATCTCTTGACTATAGCTCTCATATTTTTATATGCCCTACAGTTAACATGATTACTAGTTTTCCTGTATTCCTTGTATAGCTGTCTTTTCTTCAATAACTTTTATGTGCATCTTTATTTATCCATGTAGTTTGTTTTTTTTATTTCTTGTCCTGACCTTGGGTATGAACATTTCCTCACTGAGTATTATCTCTCCAAATCGACCCCATTGTTCCTGAACTGACTCAATGTCGAGCAATTCCTTCCAGTTTACCTTCTGAAACCTTTAAGACATTGGCGCAAATATTGCCTTTCTGAAATTCAATTTAATTGCTTTGGTTTCTACTGCTATACTCTCCCAAAAGAACTTTGAGAATAACAATGTTATGATTGCTTGTTTCTAAAGGCTCAAAACTTCTGTACTCAAAATTCCATCCTGATTGTTACAAAATATCAAATCTAGACAGGCTTCCCATCTTGTTGGTGTATTAATGTACTGGGTCAAAAAACAATTCACTTCCCTGTAATCCATTAGTTACTAAGTTCTCTCACTCAATATTTGGAAAATTAAAATCACCCATAACTATAACAATACTATCAGAACCTACTTTTCTAATATTCTGATAGCTTATTAAACATCACTATCCACTTTAGGGGGGGTCTAATACACACCCAATGTTATTTCTTTACCCTTAAAGTTTGAAATTCTCACCCAGATATCTTTGCTATGTCAATTCATCTATCATTTAAATTCTCTCATGTATATGCTGCTATCCCACTTTTACGATCTTGCCTATCTTTTCAGGGTAAAGTATATCCTTCATTACTATATTCATCCCCATCCATTGAGGCCAGCCAGGTTTCAGTTACATCATACTTAGCCACACTTGCACATAAACCCAGCTCATTTATTTTATTCTTAATACATCTTGCCATCATTAGTGTATTACTGATGTTTTTCATCCTATTCTGGCCCATTTTTATATTATTGAAGCCTATAATCGGATTATGTCCTAATCAATAAAGACTATTAAAGATTATATGTAGCCAAATTGAAGTTTATTAAAAATAAAAAGATGATTTCAATTGCATTAATCACATGGATGTTTATTTTCACATTTTTGTAACAATGTACAGTAAATTTCTACACTTATCCAAATCATTGAATCCAACCACTTGAACTTACAAAACCAGATTTAAATCATGGCAGCATTATCAACCGAAAAACATAATGTCAGGTTTCACTGAATCTCTATGAAGGGTCTCGGCCCGAAACGTCGACAGTGCTTCTCCTTATATATGCTGCCTGGCCTGCTGTGTTCCACCAGCATTTTGTGTGTTGACTGAATCTCTATTGACCGACTTGTGTGGAAGGCAGTGGAAACACTGGCTGATGGAAATACCAGGCACTTGTTGGTGCATTACCAAACCATCCCTCCCTCACAATTGTAACATAAAAATCTGTCATTCCAGCTCAGTAAAAGGTAGATGCATGGAGTAAGGGATACAACTGAGGCCACTCACCTTCCAGCCCGCCTCAACCTGCTTTCCTAACCCATGTTCCACAGCTGTTCTAATGTCTGGCATTGGAAGTTCAGAGTCTTCCAATGAATCTCCCTGTGGGGCCACAGCAGAACTTAAGATCTGGCCCAGATTGGAATGATCATCGTCACCAGCACAAAGAACTTTGGCAGACTTCCAGTTTAGTCTGGACTAAACACACTGGACTGCAGTGGAAGCCCAGTCTATCATCAATCCCACACCCAAAGTAAACTGCTGTTGCTATTACCATGGAGTACAATCAGCAGTTCCACTTTCATCATGTTACTCAAAACATCAACAGCAAATTTAGAAGGCCCAGAAAATGGGAACAGGTGATTTGTGGACATGCTTATGTTTCTCTTGCTGCCACCAGCCCAAAGCCATTAATTTGCTTGCATCTCCCATCTTCTCTTGTTCCTCAGTGAGAAAGCTGTATGTTAAGTACATTTAAAATCTTTGTCAGCTGATTTCCACACCCACCCATCTGAATGGTTAGATTTAGACAGTCTTTAGGTCTCTGACCTACCAGAAAATGTACAGATAATTTCCCCATGCAAGGATACAATCAGGGCAAAACATCACTGTGGAGTCACAAGAATGTCTTCATTGGTAATTTCAATAATCATTTTCAAAGCTGTTTACCCACAAGTCCAACAGGAACCAACCGTACAGAACATCTGAACTTGGTGCAAGTCCTCAGCTTGATAAATAAATGTTTAAAAAAGTGATTTGTTTACAGAATTAGCATTCTCCCAAATACCACAGCTTGTGTTCCACAGCTTCACATAGTATTGTCACAAGGTTCTCTTGCAGCTCAGATATACAATGAGCCATCAGCAGGCCCAACATAGCCAATTCCAATCAGCAACACATCTATCAAAGTCCATATTCCAAGGCCTCCGAAGCTAAAGAGTTTACCAAGACCTTCCTTCCACTGGCCCAGGTAGAAGCGGTCTGCTCCAAACCCTCCCAAAGTGATGCTGGAAGCAAATTAAAACTTGTGTTAAGCAAAGAGGAAACATTAACAAAGTGTGAACACATCTACATCATAGCAAACTGAAGAGTACCACCCTATGGCTCAATGCTTGTTCTTGGATAATAGCTGAGCCTCACCATGGTGACAGAATGTGCACAAATTAAACATGGAGACATGTTGCTGATCACCTGCCAGTGTCAGCAGGTTAACATGGAGACCCATTACTGATCACCTTCCTGTGTCAGCAGGCATTAACGAGCTTAGACTTGTTATATAGATTAATATTTTCCAACAATCAACAGCTCAGGCTACTGGTAAGGAACTGCTGCTTGGAATTGATTTCAGAGACCACATTCCACAGGTAAAATGCGAAAGTCAGTTTTCATGGAAGTTCCAGGCTCAAATGGGGAAACTCAGGACTTGCTGCAAAGTGTGTCACTGGTACTAAATAAATACATAACCACGACAAACTAAATAGTTTTCAACACGTACAAACAAGCTGTAGGAATTCAGCAGGTCAGGCAGCATCCGTTGAAATGAGCAGTCAACGTTTCAGGCCGAGCCCCTTCGTCAGGACTAAAGGAGGGGGCAGGGACCACATAAAGGAGGTGGGGGGGGGGGGAGGGAGGGTGGGAAGAAGGCTGGTAGGTCCCAGGTGAAAATCCGATCAGAGGTAAGATTAAGGGGTGGGGGAGGGGAAGCAGGAGGGGATAGGCAAGAAAGGTGAAGGAGGAAGGTAAGGGGAAAGCACTATGGGTAGTAGAAGGCGGCAGAATCGTGAGAGAAGTGATAGGCAGCTGGAAGAGGAGGCAGAGTGAAACTGGGATGGGGGAAGGGAATTACCGGAAGTTGGAGAATTCGATGTTCATACCAAGGGGCTGGAGACTACCCAGACGGTATATGAAGTGTTGCTCCTCCAACCTGAGTTTGGCTTCATCATGACAGTAGAGGAGGCCATGTATGGACATATCTGAATGGGAATGTGAAGCAGAGTTGAAGTGGGTGGCAACCGGTTGCCACCCACTTCAACTCTGCTTGAAGAACTTTGGAGGAGCAACACCTCATATACCATCTGGGTAGTCTCCAGCCCCTTGGTATGAACATCGAATTCTCCAACTTCTGGTAATTCCCTCCCCCTCACTTCCCCCATCCCACTTTCACTCTGCCTCCTCTTCCAGCTGCCTATCACTTCTCTCACGATTCTGCCGCCTTCTACTACCCATAGTGCTTTCCCCTTACCTTCCTCCTTCACCTTTCCTGCCTTTCCCTTCCCTGCTTCCCCTCCCCCACCCCTTGATCTTTCCTGATTGGTTTTTCACCTGGGACCTACCAGCCTTCTCCTTTCCCACCCTCCCCCCACCTTCTTTATGGGGCCCCTGCCCCCTCCTTCTTCAGTCCTGACGAAGGGTCTCTGCCGAAACGTTGACTGCTCGTTTCAATGGATGCTGTCCGACCTGCTGAATTCCTCCAGCTTGTTTGTACATGTTGACTTGACAACATCTGCAGAGTACTTTGTGTTTAAATAGTTTTCAAACGTTTGCTCTGTCCACTTTGCAAAGAAACTGTTAAACTGTTTCCTCACCCCAACTAATCTCAGGTCAAACAAAACTAATCATTCCAGTATTCGATTACACCCAATTGAAATCTGTACCAAATGAGACCCTCATGAGCCCATCAGAAACCTTTTGTCTGTGCCACAGTGGATTCCTATCCAGCTTTGAAGAAGTTCTGCTGCCCAGATGTGAGGGCTGGGGTTTCCAACCTGGGGTTTACGGATCCCCGGTTAATGGTAGTGCTCCATGGCATAAAAAAGGTTGGGAATAGTTAGGGTATTCCATTCAAATAAATCATTCCAGTATTTGTGATTTTAGAATTTTGTATTATTGTAAAAAGTCACAGAAATGTCCAGCAGGAAAGTAAATCTACCCATGCACATCAGTCCAATGTGGCTGAAAGTAACTGAGTTGAGACATTATCTTTCACTTCCTACAGATGTGCCCAACCTGCTACATACTTGAGTCACAAACATATAGATTACAAAACAGAAACAGACCCTTTGGCCCATCTAGTCCATGCTGAACCATTTTGACTGCCTACTCCCATTGACCTGCACCAGGAGCATAACCCTCCATACCCCTACCAACCATATTCCTATCCAAACTTGTCTTAAACTTTGAAATTGAAATCACATCCACCACTTGTGCTGGCAGCTTGTTCTACACTCTCACGATCCTCTAAGTGAAGAGGTTTCCCTTCACGTTTCCCTTAACCCATGACCTCTAGCTGTAGCCCCACCCAACCTCAGTGAAAAAAGCCTGCTTGTGCTTACCCTATCTATACCCCTCAATTTTATATACCTCTATCAAATCGCCCCTCCAATTTCCATGTTCCAAGGAATAAAGTCCTAACCTAATCAATCTTTCCTTATAACTCAGGTCCTGCCGTCTCTACACTGTCAAACTTCTTGACATCTTTCTGTAGGTAGGTGACTTGAACTGCACACAATACTCCAAACCAGGCCTCACCAATGTCTTATACAACTTCAACATAACATCCCATCTTCTGTACTCACCTTGATTTATGAAGGCCAATGTACCAAAAGCTTTCTTTATGATCCTATCCACCTGTGATGCCACTTTCAATGAATCATGGACCTGTATTCCCAGATCCCTTTGTTCTACCAGACTCCTCAGTGCCCTACTGTTCACTGTGTAAAGCCTACCCAGGGTGGTCCTACCACAGTGCAAAACCTCATACTTGTCTGTGTTAAATTCCATCTGGTTCAGATCCCACTGCAAGCTTTGATAGTCTTCCTTGCTCCAATCTTAGTGTCATGTGCACATTTGCTGATCCAGTTAACCACATTATCATCCTGATCATGACATAGATGACAAACAACAGACCCAACACCAATTAATGCAGCACACCAGTCACAGGCCTCCAGTCAGAGAGGCAACCATCTACTCCCACTCTCTGGCTTCTCCTACAAAGCAAAAGTTTAATCCTCATCCTGAATCCTGAGCAACCTCCCTTGTCAAATGCCTGGCTGAAGTCCATATAGACAACATCCACTGCCTCGCCTTAGTCAATATTCATGGTAACTTCCTCAAAAAGATTGGTTGGACATGACCTATCCTGTATGAAGCCACATTGACTTAATCAGTCCTAATCAGTCTTTGTCTATCCAAATACTCATATATCCGGTCGCTTAGAATACCTTCCAATAACTTTCCCATTACTGATGTCAGGCTCACCAACCTACAATTTCCTGATTTATTTTTAGAGCCTTTTTTAAGCAATGGAACATTAGCTGTCCTCCAATCCTCCAGTACCTCGCCTGTTGCTAAGGATGATTTAGATATCTCTGCGAGGGCCCCGGCAATTTCTGTACTTTCCTCCCACAGAGTTCAAGGGAATACATTGTCACGCCTGGGAATTTATCCATCCTAATTTGCCTCAAGACAGCAAAGCCTCCTCCTTTGTCATCTGTATAGGGTCTATGAAATTGATGCCACTTTGCCTCACTTCCATTGACTGTATCCATCTCTAAGTAAATGCAGATGGAAAAAAAAATTATTTTAAGATCTCCACGTCTTTTGGCTCTATGCATGGATTACCACTCTGATCTGCCAAAGGATCAACTTGGTCCCTTGCAATCCTTTTGCACTTAAAACATCCGTAGAATCCCTCAGGATTCTCGTTCAGCTTGTCAACCTCATGCCTTGGAAATAACTTTGTGTAGCTCAGATGGTTAATAATTGGGTTGAATTGTTCTGATCTTGGCAACCCAATTGCAAACCGTACGAGATGACATCATCAGAGGGCTGTTTACTTGTGGTGCATCCTCCGATTGCTTAGTCTTTATATACATATCAATTAGCTGTCTGGTTGTTATTATGGAAACTCAACTGTGACAAAGGGAGAGGGTCTCATCACTGGTTGGTCACATGGCAAACTGTGTTTCTGGAATTTTGTCCGCATTGGCTTATAATTAGGATCAACGCCTATGTGTCTGTTTACAAAACTGTTTACAGAAACCACACCTCTAGGAATTCTCTTGTGCGCCATGACTTTCACTGTGCCCAGTCAAATTTCAAGGGTAGAGACTAGGGAGAGTTAGTCATGCAGCAAATGTTACATCAGCCAAGTTAGGAGAAAACTATCCACAAGCATCCATGAACATCACTTGGCTGTAAAACAGCATGACCAGCTCTCCCTAGTCTTTACTCATGAAGATCAAGGAGGATACAAATTTGAAAGCCATTTCACAAGCAAACATGTGGCATGGAAAAGATTTCCTAGAAGCGTGGTTTTCTGCCAACACTTCTGTAAGCAGACATGTAGACCTCAATCTCATTTATAAACCAATGCAGGCAAATTCCAAACCACAACACAGAGTTCACCATGCAACCAATCAGTGGCGAGACCTCTCGCTATACCGTAAGAACAAACAATTAACTGATTGATATACAAAGGCCAAGCATTCAGAGGACACACCACAAGTGAACAGCACACTGATGTCTCCTCGTATGGTGATGAAACGTTTGTAAATGGATTGCCAAGATCCGAGAACAACTAATCCCAACCAGCCTCATGGCTTTTTCTTTAAGACTCCCTGATTTCTTTCTCACATGCATTTCTTACCCTCCATAAGCACCTCATTTGTTCCTATTTACCTGTACCGGCTATGCACCTCCTCCTTTTTTCTTAACTAGGGCCTCAATATCTATTTAAAACCAAGGTTATCTGCACCTATTATCTTTACATTTTATACTGACAGGCACTTACAAGCTTTGTAGTCTCAAAGTTTCACTTCTGAATGCCTCATATTTACCAAGGACTCATTTGCCAGAAAACAGCCTGCTCCAATATACAGTTACAAGAAAACGTTTGTGAACCCTTTTCAATTACCTGGTTTTCTGCATTAATTACTCATAAAATCTAGTCTGATCTTCATCTAAGCCACAATAATAGACAAATGCAATCTGCCAAAACTAACACATAAACAATTGTACTTCTCGTCAATATGCAGTACACCATTTAAACAGTCAGAATCCAGGTTCAAAGAAGTATGTGAACCTGTGGGGTAATGCCTTCTACAAAACTAAATTGGAGTCAAGAATTCCAATCAATGAGATGAGATTGGAGGTGTGAGTTGTTGAGATGTCCTGCCCTATAAACAAGACACAGTCAGGTTACTGACAGAGCCTCTCTTCTCAAGAAAGATCTGTTTATGTGCACCATGTCTCAATCAAAACAACTTTCAGAAGTCCTTAGAAGAACTGCAGAGAAGCATGAAGTTGGAAAAGCATTTCAAAAGACCAGAGTGTTCATCAGTCCACAGTATAATAAATTGTATACAAATGGAGGAAACTCAATACTATTGCTATTTTCCCTAGGGGTGGCATCCTGCAATGATCACACCAAGAGCACAACATGCAATGCTGAAGGAGGTGAAAAAGAACCCAAGAGTAACAGTAAAAGACATGCAGAAATTTCTAGAACTTGCTAATGTCGGTGCTCATGTGTCTATTATAAGAAAAACACTGAACAAAAATGCTGTTCATGGAAGGACACCACAGAGGAAAACACTGCTCTCCAAAATAAAACATTGTTGCATGTCTCAAGTTTGCAATAGACCACGAAGATGTTCCACAACACTTGTGGGACAATGTTCTGTGGATAAATGAGACAAAAGTTGAACTTCTTGGCAGAAATGCACACCACAATGTTTGGAGGAAAAAGGGTACAGCACACCAACACCAAAATCTCACCCCAACTGTGAAGCATAGTGGAAGGAGCATCATGGTTTGGGGTTGCTTTGCTACCTTAGGGCCTGGACAGCTTGCAATCATTGAGGGAACAATGAATTCAAAATTGCAGCAAGACATTTTACAAGAGAATATCAGGGTAGTGGTCTGTCACCTGAAGTTTACTAGATGATTATAATCTGAAATACAAGAGTAAATCATTAACAGAATGGTTTAAGAAGAAGAAAATTTGTGTTTGGAATGGCCAAGTCAGAGTCCAGACCTTAACTCAATTGAAATGTTGTGACACTGTTCATGCAAGGTATCCTAGAAATGTTGATAAACTGAAACAGTTTTGTATGGAGGACTGGTCTAAAACTCCCCCCTGCTTTTGTGCAAGTCTGATCAGCAGCTACAGGAAACATTTGGTGTAGGTTTTTGCTGCATAAGAAGTTCTACCAGTTATAGAACATAGAATAGTACAGCACAGTACAGGCCCTTCGGCCCACAATGTTGTGCTGACCCTCAAACCCTGCCTCCCATATAACCCCCCACCTTAAATTCCTCCATATACCTGTTTAGTAGACTCTTAAACTTCACTAGTGTATCTGCCTCCACCACTGACTCCGGCAGTGTATTCCACGCACCAACCACTCTCTGAGTGAAAAACCTTCCTCTAATATCCCCCTTGAACTTCCCTCCCCTTACCTTAAAGCCATGTCCTCTTGTACTGAGCAGTTATTAAATACAAAGGTTGACATACTTTTTCCAGCCTAGACTGTGAATGATTAAACAATATGTTCATTAAATACATGAAAAATACAATGGTTTGTGTGTTATTAGTTTAGGCAGCTTGTGTTTGTCTATCATTATGACTTAGATGAAGATCAGACCACATTTTATGAGCAATTAATGCAAAAAACCAGGTAATTGCAAAGGTTCACAAACTTTTTCTTTCAACTATACGCTTGCCAGATCCTTTCTGATACCATCAAAATTGGCCCCTCTCCAATTTAGACTCTCAGGCAGTGGACCAAACCCATCTTTCTCCATATTTACTTTGAAACTAATGGTATTAAGATCACTGGATACAAAGTGTTCACCCACACAAACTTCTGTCACTTGTCCTGTCTCATTCCCTAACAGCAGATCAAGTATTGCATGCCTGCTCTTTGGCACTTCTATGTACTGATTAAAGAACCTTTCCTGAACACATTTGACAAACTCTATCCCATTAGTCCTTTTACAGTATGGAAGTACCAGTCAATATGTGGAAAGCTAAAATCACCCCCTACACCAACCTTATGTTTCTTGCAAAAGACTGCGATTTCTCTATAAATTTGTTCCTCTAAATCCCTTTCTTATCCCTAAATATCTTCCTTATTTTTCTGTTCTATGCATAACACCTCACTAGACAAGTTCTCCAATCTGTCCTGACTGAGCACTGCCATGACACTTCCCTGAACTAGTAACAATAGTTCTTCTTTAACCCCTTCCACTCTCTTGCATCTAAAACAACAGAACCCCAGACTATTGAGCTGCTAGTCCTCCCCCTTTTACAACCAAGTCTCACTAATGGCTCCAATATCATAATTCCATGTGTTGACCCATGCCCTGAGCTTATCTGCCTTTCCTCCAATACTTCTCGCATTGAAATATATGCGGCTCAGACACTAGCACTCCATGCTCATCCTTTTGATTCCTGACTTTGTTTGACGTCTTAACATGTCTCCACAACCTCTCCACTAACTGTTGACACTCTGGTTCCCATGCCCCCCCCCCACCCCACACTCTAGTTTAAGCCCTACTTGCACCATTAATAAACCTTCCTGCTAGGATATTAGACCCCCGTCCCTCACCCCCCAGTTCAGGTGCAAACAGTCTCTTCTGTACAGATCCCACCTTCCCTGGAAGAGACCAATGGTCCAAAAATCTGATGCCCTCCCTCCTACACCAGCTCTGTAGCCATGTGTTAAACTGTATAATCTTCCTAGTTTTGGCCTCATAAGCACATGGCATGGGTAGCAATCCTGAGATCACAACCCTGGAGGACCAGCCCTTTAACTTAGCACCTAACTCACTGAATTTCCCTATGAAGAACCTTGTCACTCACCCTACCCATGTCATTGGCACCTACAGGGAACACAACCACTGGCTGTTCAATCATCCACTTAAGGTTGCTGAGAACTTGATCTGAGCTGTCCCACACTCTGGACCTGGCAGGCAACATACCATCCAGGAACCTCACTCTTATCCACAGAACTTCATTTCTGTTCCCCTAATAAATCCCCTATCACCACAGCTCACCTCTTCTCCCTTCATTCCCTTCTGAGTCTCAGAGTCATTCTCAGTGCCAGAGACCCGACCATTGTGACTTTCCTCTATTAGGACACCACCATCCCCCCTACACACACACCAGTATCCAAAGTGGTATACCTGTTGTTGAGGGGGATAGCCTCAGGGATATCTGCACTGGCTGTTTAACACCTTTATCCTTCCTGTCACCCAGTTTCCTGTGTCATGCACCTTGGTGTAACTACCTCTTCATATGTCTGATCTATCACCCCCTCAGTCTTCCAAATGATCTGGAGTTCATCCAGTTCCAGCTCCAACTCCTTAATGCAGCTGGATGCACTTCTTGCAGTTGTAGTGGTTAGGGACACTGGAGGTCTCCCTGCCTTTCCACATCTTGCAAGAGGAGCATTCCACTATCCTGCCTGGCAAATATAAAGGAGGAAAACCAATAAATAAACTGTGTGGGGGGAAAAGCTATCGACAGCTTTTTGCTTTCTCTCACTCAAGCCTCAAATAAACATTCCAACCATGGCCACTCCACTTGGCCCTGCCTTATTTTAATTTGTTCTTACTAATTCATCAAAATCACTCTTTGGCTGCTGCTCAAAACACCAAATTGCTGTGAGTCGATGTTTTTTCTACTCAATTGGCGAAGCAGCCTTTCAAACTGCTCTCCGAAGCCACCCAGTTCAAACTGAGATTAGGATTATAAAACAAATGGCGACTTTGCTGCTGATACTCGATGTCATCACATCTCCAGATTTGGACAGTGTTCAACAATGAAAATCATCATGAGGGAACAAAGCAGTTTCTGCATCTCTATTTATACAGCATGGAACAGGCCCGTTCAGCCCAACGAGCCACACTACACAGCAACCTACTGTTTTAACCCAAGCCTACTCAGAGGACAATTTAGAATGATCAATTAACCTACTAACTGGTACACCTCTGGACCATGGAAAGAAACCAGAGCTTCTTCCATGTGGTCACAGACTCCTTACGAGTAACAGCAGAATTGAAGTACACACTCCAAAACCTTGAGCTGCAATAATGTCATGCAAACTGCTACACTATTGTGGTGCGCCAAGGTGATCAATGATGACAGATGGGACAGAGCAAAGTGAATATTCGCAATGCAAAAATGCCTGAACAGCAAATACATGCAACTCATACCAGTGTAATCATCAACAAATCTAACTATCTGTAAATCTATTCATCAGTGAATACAGAAACTATGAAATGCAAAGAATTTTCTCATTGAAGAATCAAAATCTATTTTTACCTGAGAGCCAATGCAGTTGACCACTTGTAACCACCTGTCCAATTG